>NC_047113.1:72202673-72502673 GCF_902500255.1 Thalassophryne amazonica | reverse complement strand
GAGAGTTACGATGCAAACTGCTTTGCACACTGCTTTTTTTGGTCTGTAGGTTCCAGTTGGTGAAGATGTGATCTGTGAGACAACCAAAGGCCTGAACTATCCAAAAAAGTTTTAAATTTAGTCAAGATAGAAACAACCTTTTTTGGTTGAACCCACGGTTGGGTCTTCTGGTCCAGACCTGTGGTCCGACACAGTTGGTCACACCTGCTATATTGGCTCACAAACTAACTCAAAAGTCAGGTCTAGATCAACAAACATAGGTGAGATGGAGCCATTGATGGTCTGCTCTGTGGTTATTGCCAGAATACCTGAATACTCAATTGCACCACTACTGTTAAACCACAATGACAAAGAATACAGTTGCCTGGATTACTAACGATATCCAATGTTTTCAGTTTAAACAAATGGGTTTGGGGGGAAAATGGCATAAGTGGCATCAGTTAAGCTGCTGAAAGCTTGTCTATCACACAGAATTCCTCCAACCAATAGCAATCTGTTGATTTTAAATACAATACAAAAACTCAATATGATCACTTCTGGTTTAAATAATATCCCTCCTACACAACAGTCTAAACATAATGAGCTTCACAAGAATAGAATCTGTAATCCATATGCTAATGGCCTTGCATTTTTGTCTCGCTTCATTATGGAGATTTAATGCACACAGATGAGCTTCAAGCCACTTTTTCTACACATGAAACGTAATCAAAGCTTGCATTGTAAGGTTCAAAGGTGACTCTTTGGGCTTGTGTGGGATTTGATTTGCATCTTAAATCTAAAAGACTAACAGTACAAAACACAGCACGGCATGCAGACTGAGCTAATTACTGTAGCTTCTGTCTTCCTGAATGTTCACAGATTATAATGGTGCCTGCACCGAGGAGGGAATAGCGAGTAACATCATGTGGAACAATATGATAATATGAAAAACAAGGTTGAGCCCCATATTCTGGAGGCAGCGTCTGTTCTGTCTGAGTGAATATTAAATGAGGCACTGCACAGAGACCGTTGGATTCATACAGCTGACTTGCAACAAAGTATTTTAACATTTGCAATTTTTTAATCTACACAAAGGACGATGCCCAACAGACACTCAAAACATTATAAACCAGTGCAGAACCTCTAACCATGTTTATGTGGGGATAAAAACAAAACTGTTTTGACCGTATTTTCCAGACTGAGTAGTGTGGTTTTGTTTGCTTGATTGTTTTGGGTTTTTTTCAGTTTGGGAGTCCTGCAGTTTATACTCTGGTTTATACTCATATACCAACAAACCAATTTCATTAATAATAATTACAATGATGATGATCTTAAGCTTTCCCACCAAATCAAAGGATGAAACAAATAAACTCCAATAGTAAAAAAATAAAAGCCAATAAACAAGTCCATGATGACAATGCACAAAAATTCAAAATTATAGTGCTGATAAATCAAATGGACTCATGTTTTTTAATGTGGTGTTTCCAAAGCGATGGACCTGTCCATATCCGCATGATGATTTATTTTGTTCAAAATGCATAAAATAACATTTATTTCTCCACCTTCTTTATTTTTCAGAATTTAACAGACCTTATGTTACACACCACAAACTGAGGGTTTCTTGCATAATCCATTCTTTACTTCTCCATGTTGCCTGTGGGCCAGCTACCTGTGAACATTTGCTTTCTTTTGTCAAAATGGCATCATATATAGTATTCAATATGTGGGCAGCATGGTGGGTTAGTGGTTAGCACTGATGCATCACAGCAAGAAGGTCAAGGGATCCATTCCTAAATGTGACCTTCGTGTGGCGTTTGCATGTTCTCCCCGTGATTGTGTGGGTTCCCTCCGGGTGCATCAGCTTCCTCCCACATCTAAAGGCATGCAGATTAGGTGGATTGGAAACTTTAAATTGTCCATAGGTGTGCATGTGGGTGTGAATGTGTTTGTTTGCTTATATGTGGCCCTGTGACAGACTGGCATCCTGTCCAGGGCATACCCGGCATCATGCCCTATGACTGCTGTGCTAGACTCCAGCCCCTGTGACTATTACTTGGAGTAAGCTGTTGAAGATGAGTGAGTCAGTGAATATTCAATATGCTGTCCAGTGCATGATTTGTCCATCTTGCTTATTTTTGGAAACTAAAAGTCCACGTGTTAAGTAACCGCACATGCTGTGGTGTGCACATGTTACCCCTTCCTGTCCTTTGTTAACCCTCTGGGGTCTTAGCCATTGTATACGACGGCTAAGACCAAGCTTTACTAAATTATAAATAACTTTTGAATGATATGAGATAGAAACTTACTTTTTTTTTTTTTTTTGCTGAAAGTTAACACAGCAGACTTTCGAGCCAGCCATTGGCCATCTTTGTACTCCTCATAGAAGCTGTGTGATGACGAGCGCAGTGTGAGTGTCCAATCGGAATTGGTTCACCGTCACATGATTTTCCAAAATCCAATCGTAGGGCAGATTTACCTCACATGAAAAGCCAAAGATCGTTTTCAGGAGTGACATGTTACTAGTTGGCCCAATTGAATAGCCTCCTGGGTGCTCCAATGAGTACATACTATTAGTACATACTCAGTGCACCCTGCACCATTACGCACAGCGATCAGTGAAAGCAGGAGCACACGGAAAGCCTCTGATGACAATCTCACATGCTCAAACAAAGAGTGTGTAACTATCAGGATTGCTCCACTAGTTTGCATGTGAATGTTACTGGATAACTCTGTTGCTTTCTCTGCATAAAGCACTGTTTACCATATCAATGGACAACAAAACGCATAGACCATTTTGTATATATTGTTTAAAATGTGCATTTGTGTTTATTGTTTGAACCTTTTTGTTGTACAATCTTTCACAAAATACCTCAAATTATCTTTATAAAGTGTCAAAACAGTTGGTTATTATAGTTTGCTGTGTGTTTTGAATAAATGTGTGTGGAAAATTATTTTTCGCTTTATTTTTTTCCTTGCCTATTTTTGATTGTAACCTTTATTACACTTATAAAACACAACAAAACATATATATTCTGAAAGCACAGGTTGTCCCTGAAAAAAGAGACATAAAACTTGATTGTGGATGCAGGAGAGCGTTAACAGCAATAATAAAACATTTATGCCAGGCGAGTGAACTGTCCAAAAAATGCCATCAGACCCCAGCCCAGAGGGTTAAACACATCCCCAGAGAAATGCTGTGTTACAGTGTTAGTTTTACACACACACCACACACACACACACACACACACACACACACACACACACACACACACACACACACACACACACACACACACCACACATCTTTGTTTTCTCTCATTTTTCATTTCAGATTGGATTTTTTGACAGGTGCAACTTATACTCTAGATATTGTTTTGGTATAAAAATACACCTATTTCTCACTTAAAATTACAGAGCTTCAAGATAAAATTATTGACGAAACAACTTATGTTATTGATGGTGGCAAGCTTGAATGTTACAGTTCTGCACAAACTAGAAAAGCCAGAATCACTAATATTTGAAATTTTGCCTTTCTGCCAAAGTGGAATTCTCACCATTTCCTTAAAGTACAAATTACATACTCTGTCATTCTGGCCTAAGTCATGCTAGCCCTGTGCAACCTTTCTCTTAGAGAGTTCTCTAATCAGGGTTAAAAAAAAAAAGGCTTATTAAATTTAGTTAACAGTTAGTTATCTATTGTCTTGTCACATCTTGAAAATGCACGCAATAATTTATGCTATTCCCGTATTAAAGCTCATCGTGCTACCATGTCATTTCATTATCTAAATTTTTTACTTTGTTCAGTTCTTGGCATTGATTTCAGAAACAGATTCACTATACCTTTATAATTTCACAGAAATCAAATCTGAGCTAATGGAAGTTGACTTTAAACTGATGGATTGCTCTGATTTAAGTCAGTACCTAAAATAATGTTCAGCTATCTTGGGCTCTTGTTTCAAAGTGGGGAAGTATCATAACTGTTGTTTCAAAATTAGGGGAAAGGGAGTAAAACGCTTCATTATGCAATTCAATCTGCCAGAACCTTGCACTCATGAAGACCTGGAAATGTTCAATCCCCATGTCAGACCCTGTGTCCTGCACCGGACTGGTGACTTGAGAAGAAGAGGAAGAGGTCAGCTGACATTTCAGCTTTAACTATGGTCATAAATTTTGGGTAGTGACTGCAGCTCTTTGATGCAAACACATAAGATGAGGTTCCCCAGATTTGGCTCATATCCAGCTTACCACGCAGCATGCTGTCCTTTTCCCACGATGACCTGACCCAGGATTAAAATTAGAAAACGGATGGATTTAAAGGAGTCTTCCATATTAGTGTCATCCTGTGTTTTGAATTATGTTTTTTTTTTTGTAATCTATAAATTGAATCATAATGAAAGCAAAAAGGATTTGTGTGTTCAAAGGTTTTAATGACCATTTTTTCAACAATACGTTCCAACTGTAAACCACTTGTGCTACAAAAAAAGTCGTTCTCCCACGTATCATGAAAATAAATCTTTTCACATTATTTTAAAGTTCATGCTCAGTGAGCTAAGAACTCATGCTGTTATAGTACAATGCTCATCATCTATTCATGTTTTTTTGCATTCTTACAGTTTGTTTGCAAATATAATTCTTTACAACGCTTATTTTAGTGCCAACAAGTGTTTGATTATGGGGATCTTGAAGTTGGGAGGCATGATGACCTTCTACCACCCAGTAGCAAAGACAACGGCAAAAAAAAAAGAAGAAAATCTATTCTGCTTTAAACTGGGCTTGACAGGTCTGACTTTTCAAAATGAAGAAAAAGCATGGGCTTGATGAAACATTACGAGAGGAAAAAGAACAAAGCATTGGAGGGTGTCTGTTATTTAAATCTATGTTTTGAAAATGTTTGAATCAGCAAAAAACACAGAGTTTTGAAAGAAGGCTGCATTCGCAAATCCTGCATTTGTTTCATGCTGACACGATGCATCCAAGAAGATATGATGGATGCCCACATTTACAGACCGAAAGCACCTTCAAATCATCGAAATGCTTTGAGGGATGCTGCACCTCTGAAGTATAATGGGGCCAAGGAGAAGAGTGAAATGTGCCACAGACCTGTTAGGAAAATCATCCAAATCAAGGCAACTCTGACCCAGACAGATTTAATCATTGTCCGATTTACAACCTCAATATGTGTGATGTTTCAGTGCCACGTTCACATCTTACGCTCATTTGTTTTCCCATCAAACAAGTGCAATAAATCACAGAGAAACTGGGTGCACTTTGTTTAGAGAGTTTCCTTCTCCTGATGTAATATCAATGAAACTTGAGGTTGTGGAGAAAGCACATAGAAACTTTATATTGTCCTACGAAATCACAGCCTGAAAAATGAGACATCTCACAAACAGTTTGTTCATATCGGTCTAAAGCACAGAATAACAAAAGTAGAAGGCTATTCTTTAGTTCGGATACGTAGACCAAGTCCAACAGTGACCGACCTTGTCATGTTAAAGATCAGGTGTGGGAACATGTACTGGCTGCCATGTCCACCACACTATAGTAATAGCTGTCAACCACCCTGGTGGAAAACTGATCTTTCAAAAGTAATCATCTGTCTGCAAAGGCCAAGTGAAATGTGGGTGTCCCGTTGGCCTTCTCCAGCTGCTGTGGTCCAGTTGCATGCCAAATCATGACCAGAGACATATGCCACATGGCCAAAATGTTGTAGCTGACGTTCCCTCACAATGCAAGTAACTGCTCGTTTGATACAAAGACAATCCAGCAGTGCCTCTGAAGAGACCTACTGTAGTGCCAAAGACATCTCATCATCAACTTAGGTCACTTGCTAGAGCCCAAATTTCACAACCATACAGTAAGACAGGAAGCAGAAGGACCCTAAAGACTTGGACCTTCATTCTCCTGCAAAGAAATCAGCATCACCATACACCTGTTGAAAAAAACTTGACTCAAGTCATCTATTATTGAACACAGAATGCAGTTCATCAATATATCCATTTTCTAAGTCAGCTGATTCCAGATAAGAGGCACAGGGGGCTGGAGCCCATCCCAACAGTCAATGGTCAAGAGACGGGGTGCAACCTGAACAATCTGCCACTCTTAACGGAGGCATGACGCACCTATGATCAATTTCAAGTCACCAATTCGCTGAACCTGCATGGAACTGAGAGGAAGCTGTGCCACCCGGAGGGAACCCATGCAAACACCATGTAGAACTAGAGTCGAGTCAAGAAGGGCATAAAATGAGCCAAATCCCAATGCAGATCTGTTCTTGATCTGCTGTGGTGACCGGAGTACCCTGGAGCAGCCAAAAGGGAATTTAAAACATAATAAAAGGCAGCATTACTTAAGCAATACTTTACTTTGGCTTAGATATTTTTCTTTTATTTATATCATGTTGTACGAGGTCTGTCAATAAAGTAACGGTCCTTTTATTTTTTTCAAAAACTATATGGATTTCATTCATATGTTTTTACGTCAGACATGGAAGCTCGGCTTTCCATGACAAAATCTCTTGTTAAAAGTGAAATCTGCCGGAAAATGGCTGATGTCCAGCTCTTGTGATAACCAGCGAAAGAGCACACGACGGTCTCGTATCCACAGAGCCATCCGTTTAGAAATGGTCCGGTGGCTTGTGCCGCGTCGTCGCAGCTTGGAGCGCTGCGCGCCGAGCGTCCTTAAAAGGGTCCTTAAAGCTGTAGTAACAGACCTTATTCTCTGTGAAGTCCGTAAAATTTTCACCGAAAGCCAGATACATTTTTCGAATGGTTTCCAGGTGCCAGTCTCTAACAGCTTCTGAAAAAATTCTGATGGAAAAAAAGTCCTTTTCATTCCAGCCATTTCCAGACAATGAAAATCCGACGAGGGGGCGGGACCACTCCTTCCAAAGGAGTGCTCACAGGCGAATGATGTCACCGACAGGCGTGGAAAAACTCACGCATGCGCACGAGGGTTCAAGCATGTCTGACGTAAAAACATATGAATGAAATCCATATAGTTTTTGAAAAAAATAAAAAGGACCGTTACTTTATTGACAGACCTCGTATAGATTTGTTTTTGGTTTAAGTTTAAAGGGAATAATTTTCAGTATTTTAACATGAAGAAGCCTGTTTTTTTTTCCCCAAAATGACATCCATCTATGTATTTTCTACACCTGTTTACTCCAATTAAGGGTTACGGGGGGGCAATCCTACCAGTCATAGGGCATGAGGCGGGATACACCCTAGACAGGACCCCAGTCTGTCACAGGGCAACATTCAGACAAACAAACACATTCACACCCACACACACACCTATGGACCATTTAAAGTTTCTAATCCACCTAACCTGCACATGTTTGAATGTGGGAGGAATTCAGAGCACCTGGATGGAACCCACGCAAATACGGGGAGAACATGCAAACACCACACAGAAAGTCCATGGGTGGGAATCGATCCCATGACCTTCTTGCTAGGAGGCAACATTGCTAACCACTAAGTCACCATGTTGAACCCAAAATGACAAGGAAATTAAAATGTGTAAAAGCCAAGGGTGTGTTGATGTTATATACATACACTGTACATATTAAGACTGGTAAACGGGTGTGACAGGATGCAAATGCTGGACTCGGACTCAAGGCTTAGTAAACAAAAGCAGTTTACTTGGGCAAAAAACAGGAAGCAAGCAGGTTGAGAACGAGACAAAGAAGGCTGGAGAGAAAGCATAGAGCGCATCAATCTGGCGAGGTAACAGGGCAAAAAGAGGATCTTAAATACACCCAAGTGATGAGGTGTAGATTGGGAGCAAGTGTGCATGGAACTCACCAGAATGAGGATGTGGCCAGGGAGAGGGAAACACCCACCACCAAGAAACAGGAGATACAACCAAGAGAGACAAGGACAGTAAAACCCAAGCAGGGAAAAACCCCGACAAGAGAATAAGACTACACCGAAGCAAACATAGCAAAAGCATGAAAACAATACCAGGCAGAACTTCACATCCTGACAGTACATGAGTCCTGTGAAATCACGACACAGCAAATGTGTGAAGTTCAAACCTGGAAGAACAAGAACAAAACTGAGAAAAGCCCAATAAGAACCAAAAGGCCAAAATAAGAACAAATAAAATGGGAAATGCCAATGACAACTCAAAAAAAAAAACAAAAAAAAAATAGCTGAAGAGACAACAAAACAATCCAGCAAATACACAGTTACGTGACAAGTATTCAAACAATCACTAGCTATTTCAATGTAAAGTTCTTCAGGAAATACTTACTTATTACTAATACTACTTATTACTAGAGAGACTGAATGAGATGCAAATGTTTCTTGTTCATTGTCTTATGATTGATGATGAATTTTCCGCTCATGGTTTCACATGTTCCTTTTACATTTATTAGGACAAAATTTACATTACAAGACAAATATTTAGATTTTTTTAAAGTGTATCTAAACTTTTTTTTTTTTTTAGCAAAATGCTGTGTTGAAATTGTAAAGTATTCATTTAATAACTACTGTAAGACTAATCAAGATCACAAGAAAACTTGGTTGTGACAATAAAAAAAAATAAAAATAAAAAATAATAATAATTCATTACTTTTCCCATCACTTGGACTCTGATTTAAAACTGAAGGTCAAATTGCCTAACAGCTCTGGGATCAGATCATACTAAGAGTGAACAATAGGCTTCATTCCACACATGCACCTGGACTTTCACACAGTAAACAAACACCTGCAGCACTTTCATTGTTAGAGATTTGATCAGCCGTGCAGTGGTGCTGACTTAAACCCATTCTACCTCCTAATGGAAAGTCCATTTAGATGACAAGCAGTATAGTGCCCCCTTTTCTCATGTGGGTCTATAAAACAAGTTTATACATGGGAGAGAAAGATGGAAAAGTGTTTCCCATTCTCAAATAAGATGAAAGAGACCGTGGCAGTTCATCAGTTTAGACCTTCGGAACAGCCATTAGTTGTTGGCTGCAGGGAATTCTCCAAGTTCAACAGGAAATATTATGCGTAACGAGAAAAACAAGAGGACTTACACCATGAGGAATTCTTGGAGATGACCTCAAGAGATGTTTGAAAGAACAATACAATTTAAATTTTAGATAAACAAGTGGCAGAATGAGTTGCCGTGGAGGTTGTCATGGATCACACAGTGCTTATTCTGCTTCAATGCTTAATGACTACTTCAGCAGTAATGGACTCATGGGAAATAAGTCAGCAGCTCTATAACCATTCCAGCTCAATCCATGGCTGTTTGCTGGGATTGTTCTCCTTTTTTGAAATAAGGTCATTATGGCCTGTGGTTTGGGCGCACCATGTAGGTGTGGCTTTTATTGAAAAGACAGATAGCTTGCTTCAAGGTAAATGTGGCACATTCCGCTACATTCAAAATGAAGTTTTATACTGTAACTTACATTTATGCATTTTGCAGATGCTTTTATCCAAAGCCACCTACATTTAGTGGTGGACACAGTTCAGCTAACATCTAAAAAATGAAGTTTAACATTTCCGTTTGCAGATCAGCTTATCAGCTAACTTTTAACTTTTAGCAGACAAATTAGCTCTGCAGACTTTTTGAAAATTTAATTTAATGATCAAAAACATTTGTAAACCCTAAAAAACACTCATTTGTCCTTGTTGAACTGTCTACACTATTTGTATAACAGGAGCAGGAAGAAAAGCCAGAATATATGCATTAATTACATTGTTACAATAATTTCACATGTGTATTTTTATTTCTTAATACTTTTTTAATGATTTCTGTACTGTGAATACATTGTATGTTGAATTATATAAACTGTTTAATTTATTTAATTGTGTGTGTACATCTTGATCATAATCTGATTGGCAGTGGCTATTCATACCCTACGTAGTCATATAGTGAACTTCTATTGGTATATAGCATTTATTTCATTGGTCACTATGGGTCACATGATCATGAGGTTATGTACTGTTACTTGCATGTGCTATTGATACAGATTCCTAAATGACATTAACCACAACCACTAATCCTAATCCTAACCATAACCCCTAGCTATAACCATTAACCCTAACCATAATAATGTCTCACTGTGTACAAACAGAATTTGTAATTATTAATACAGCTGCATACGAATAGCCACCTCCAATCTGATTTTAGCATGCTAAAACCTCTGTTTTTACAGTTCAGTAAAATGAAACGTCTGCTCTTTAGGTCTGTTTTTCAGGTTTTGAGAGACAAAAAACAAAGCCAAAGATTATTTCATAACATAAAGGTTAGCAGTTATCGTTAGCTTTAGCTAAATGTTTTAGCAGTTTGAGATTATCACTGTTAGCTTTCCGGTTAGCAGATTAGCAGCTACTAAAGCTAACTTTTAGGTTAGCTTTGCCCACCATTGATGCCTGAAACTCCGCAGAAGAGAATGATTGTACATCAGAAACAATTTGATATTTTGTATCTTACTAAAGGACACTGAATCACTCAGACAGGCATAGTGATCAATCATGTCAGCTATTTGAATTGAAAAGGTGACTTCCTCTACAGCTTGAGTCAAAAACACTCGTCCGCTCATGAGAACCTTTTAATACCTGTCCATTCCTTATACCCGTGGTAACATGCAGATCAATGATTTCACATTTCTCTAACTTGCCTCTTTGTGCATATTTTGTGCACAAATCGATAGTGTACTTTGAAGGATTAATGATGCAGGACCATAACTGATCCATTAATAAAACAGCTGTGCCTAATCCATACTGAACAAATCAATGAACATCGGCATGCCATGTGCCCGTACTATAGGGGCATGGTTTCCCAATATTTCAGTGCTAATAAACTGCTCGAATACTGCATAAAAAGGTCACTGACAAAAATGTTTCCTGCTGATATGGCTTCCTTGAAGCAATTCCACTTGTTCTGTGTGAACTCCTCTAAATCCTCCTCCATATCTCTCATTCTGACTGTTTGTTTCTGTGTGGTCCATCTAGGCATAAGTCTAAAAATGTAAAATAAAAAAATAATAATAATAATTGGAAGCAACAAAAATCCTTTTAGTTTGTCCAAATACTTAAGGTCTGTAAAAATGGTGAGACTGCGTGTGAAAATGTCTGTAAAACCTTAATGCCTAATACAATATTTTAATTAAAGTGTATAGTCACCACTACAAGCACATCTTGATTCTTTCATTTAATCGCCATTCTGTGTTCTGTCATTATACCCACAATGCAACATATCGCGATGCAGCAATGCTTACAAGTGAAATTGTTGGTTCCCGTTTGCATTTCTCTGTATGTGGATATTTCATATCGTTCAAGGATACGGACATCCTAAGCTCAGCAAAGCTTGACAAATTGTGAGCAAAGCAAATTACAACTGTTAGTAGCTTTTTGTTCCATGCATCTACAAATATATCTAACAGGTTGGTCTTCTCCATGTCCCACAGCAGCCTGTTCTTAAGGGCCCGGTCCCACTGGTGTTTAGGAAGATTTGCGTATGAATTGCACACAGTATTGGTGTATATTCGCCAAACATCCGCAATATTCGTGAAACGTGCCTGTATGAGTCGGCCGACATCCACACACATTTGCAATTATCGGCAGAGGCACGTTTTTTCCATTGCCAGGATTTTTGAGCTGCACAAAATTTTGGTTGCAGATGACATCCGCCTTACAAACTCAATACATACTCAATCTATGCACTGTATATCCACTGTTATCCGCTGATATCCACAACTGACAGGGTATTGTGGCTTGGCAGCGGATTGGGACAGTGTGCAAAACAGATATATAGCGTGCATATTATGTCCACATCACAAACTAAAATAATTTGTTGCGAATGCATACAGATTGGCCAAAAATAAAGCGTTCGTACACTGTAAAAAAAGACTGTTTATACAGGAAAACGCTGGCAGCTGTGGTTACCAGGGAATTCCTGTAAAAAATACAGCAGCACACTAGATAACATTACAGACATAATATGTAAATGGATTTACAGTGAATGAACCACGGCTGACTCACATTAAAAAACTGTTAAATCTACAAAAAAAGAGAGCCTTATGCTCTCTTTTTTTGTAGATTTAACAGTGTATTATGTCAAATTTGCATCTGATTTGGTAACAATTTACGAATGCATAACAAACACTTCAGGTAAACCCAAAGTACTATATAAATGTGGCAGAAATCGACATACTTGCCAGTCATTGCCAGTCCAGCTGTGGAGACATACAGATGTAGTTATGGATCCCCAAAGACGTAGTGCGATAGTTGCTGCCATCCAATAACATACCAATCAGGGGGCGGGGTGGGAGACCAGGCCCATCTGTTGCTGGAGGAGGTGGGGTGGGAGATGGAGCCCTCTCTTCTGCATCAGCAGCAGCCTTCTGCCTCTTCCTCCCCCGCTTCGTTCGTGTTGTCGCTGTGGTGTCGGTATGAATAGTGATCCCGAAAGGCCCGAGTACACTTCTTTTATGACCGCAATACAGATGCCGCGAATGCGCAATACAACCGCTGTTTCCCCAACATGTGCGCAATGCATTCTCAAATACATCCGTAATACTTCCGTGATAATCGCAATGCATCCGATCCGTGTCTTCAATACATGCGTTATACATCCGTGATTGGTCGTTATATATTCACTATACATTATTAATATATCTGTAATTCATACTGGAGAATTTGTCATTTTGTTGTATACTCAATTCATGAGCAATTAATCCTCTCCTCAGTGGGACCGGGCCCTGAGGTTCTTTAAATGGAGCAATATCACCATCTGGTGGGCATTGAATTTCACCAAGAGCTTGAGTTTCTCAAATAACAGGAAACCTAATGATTTTGTGCACATGCACTGTTGCATAGCAATGAATTGCATTGTGGGTAATGACTTGAGTGCAGGGTTGTAAAATGCTGCTAAAAGTTGTAACCCGCTACATTAAAATCCCAAGTGGCACAGGATGGGTTCTTGTTTTTTAAGCACTGCAGAGATAGTTTTGCCGATATATGGAGCCGATTTGCATTTACACATTTCCAGAGTGCACACATAAATATGCTGTAAAAAGCAGTAGAGTGTTTATTGAAGCCATATTTCCACCATTTTGCAGTAAATGAAAATATTACTGAATATTATTCATTTTTGTCCACTGCAGCTAGTCTTCTCTGAGCACACCTGATCCTATCAGAGCTCAGAAATGTAGAATATGTTTTAATTACTACTTTGACTGATTACTACTTTAAGCAATTTTTGATTTGTATTAATTGTTCAACTAATACAGTATATTTGAGTAGTTCTTGTCCAATTTTGCTGCAGCACCACATAGACCGGTTTTGCCCTCAAAATAAATGTCTCAGGCGTAGGAGGTCTCCAGTCTCTTCAGTGGTTTAAGTACGTCCTGAGAGGCTGCAGCCCTCTTAAGATGTTACATGCTGGGATCTCTATTTTTCCTCAATCTTCCTTTGTCCTTGTTAAAGGGAGGGCACTCGTGCACAAGTGCGTGTGTGCATTTGTGTGTATCTGGCTCAGAGGCAGGTGGTAAAGACACTTAACACTGTCTGATCCTTCCACAGATTAAAGGACAGAAGCTGAGCATTTTCATTTTTCAACAGCAACCACTCATCAAACCAAGGAAGGAGAAGAGGAACACTGGAAAGAATTTCTGAGTTTAACGTTAGTCACTGAAGCTTGAACCTTTTTGGAAGACGTCTGCACAACTGTGTGAATTCTGTGAACGTGTATGAACTTGGCATAAGAAATGATTTTTATGGCATTTATTTCATCTAACTTGTTGCTTCTGCAAAGAAACTATGAGCAACAGCTGCAGGGAGTGCATGTTGCACTTTTCATTCTTATTTTTGAGAATGGCAAAGAAGAAATGGCAGGAAAAAATAAAGGAAGAAGCAACTGTTTATTGTGGTCACACCAAGAATTACAAATGGAAATTTTAGCCGTATGGCCCAACATGGCCAAGGGGACAACCACGTTTCACCTGGCTGTGGCGGACTGATGTTTATTTTAAATCAAATCAAAACAATTTTATTTAAATAGCGCCAAATCACAATAAACAGTTGCCCCAAGGCGCTTTATATTGTAAGGCAAAAGCCATACAATAATTACAGAAAAACCCCAACGGTTAAAACGACCCCCTGTGAGCAAGCACTTGGCGACAGTGGGAAGGAAAAACTCCCTTTTAACAGGAAGAAACCTCCAGCAGAACCAGGCTCAGGGAGGGGCAGTCTTCTGCTGGGACTGGTTGGGGCTAAGGGAGAGAACCAGGAAAAAGACATGCTGTGGAAGAGAGCAGAGATCAATCACTAATGATTAAATGCAGAGTGGTGCATACAGAGCAAAAAGAGAAAGAAACACTCAGTGCATCATGGGAACCCCCCAGCAGTCTAAGTCTATAGCAGCATAACTAAGGGATGGTTCAGGGTCACCTGATCCAGCCCTAACTATAAGCTTTAGTAAAAATGAAAGTTTTAAGCTTAATCTTAAAAGTAGAGAGGGTGTCTGTCTCCCTGATCCAAATTGGGAGCTGGTTCCACAGGAGAGGAGCCTGAAAGCTGAAGGCTCTGCCTCCCATTCTACTCTTAAAAACCCTAGGAACTACAAGTAAGCCTGCAGTCTGAGAGCGAAGCGCTCTATTGGGGTGATATGGTACTACGAGGTCCTAAGATGGGACCTGATTATTCAAAACCTTATAAGTAAGAGGAAGAATTTTAAATTCTATTCTAGAATTAACAGGAAGCCAATGAAGAGAGGCCAATATGGGTGAAATATGCTCTCTCCTTCTAGTCCCTGTCAGTACTCTAGCTGCAGCATTTTGAATTAACTGAAGGCTTTTCAGGGAACTTTTAGGACAACCTGATAATAATGAATTACAATAGTCCAGCCTAGCGGAAATAAATGCATGAATTAGTTTTTCAGCATCACTCTGAGACAAGACCTTTCTAATTTTAGAGATATTGCGCAAATGCAAAAAAGCAGTCCTACATATTTGCTTAATATGCGCATTGAATGACATATTGTTAAGGATTTTATATATATATATATACTCAACAAAAATATAAACGCAACACTTTTGGTTTTGCTCCCATTTTGTATGAGATGAACTCAAAGATCTAAAACTTTTTCCACATACACAATATCACCATTTCCCTCAAATATTGTTCACAAACCAGTCGAAATCTGTGATAGTGAGCACTTCTCCTTTGCTGAGATAATCCATCCCACCTCACAGGTGTGCCATACGAAGATGCTGATTAGACACCATGATTAGTGCACAGGTGTGCCTTAGACTGCCCACAATAAAAGGCCACTCTGAAAGGTGCAGTTTTGTTTTACTGGGGGGGGATACCAGTCAGTATCTGGTGGGACCACCATTTGCCTCATGCAGTGCAACACATCTCCTTCGCATCATCCGTGAAGAGAACACCTCTCCAACGTGCCAAACGCCAGCAAATGTGAGCATTTGCCCACTCATTCGGTTACGATGACGAACTGGAGTCAGGTCGAGACCCCGATGAGGACGACGAGCATGCAGATGAGCTTCCCTGAGATGGTTTCTGACAGTTTGTGCAGAAATTCTTTGGTTATGCAAACCGATTGTTCCAGCAGCTGTCCGAGTGGCTGGTCTCAGACGATCTTGGAGGTGAACATGCTGGATGTGGAGGTCCTGGGCTGGTGTGGTTACACGTGGTCTGCAGTTGTGAGGCTGGTTGGATGTACTGCCAAATTCTCTGAAACGCCTTTGGAGACGGCTTATGGTAGAGAACTGAACATTCAATACACGAGCAACAGCTCTGGTTGACATTCCTGCTGTCAGCATGCCAATTGCACGCTCCCTCAAATCTTGCGACATCTGTGGCATTGTGCTGTGTGATAAAACTGCACCTTTCAGAGTGGCCTTTTATTGTGGGCAGTCTAAGGCACACCTGTGCACTAATCATGGTGTCTAATCAGCATCTTGATATGGCACACCTGTGAGGTGGGATGGATTATCTCAGCAAAGGAGAAGTGCTCACTATCACAGATTTAAACTGGTTTGTGAACAATATTTGAGGGAAATGGTGATATTGTGTATGTGGAAAAAGTTTTAGATCTTTGAGTTCATCTCATACAAAATGGGAGCAAAACCAAAAGTGTTGCGTTTATATTTTTGTTGAGTGTATATATATGTTATCACTGTTAAACATTTGTACCTTTTGTCTTCTTTCTGATGAGAACGGTGTTGTGCTGTTTGCACTTAAACCCGAGAATGTACGTGTTATTCAACCTTGTTGGAGCTGGATGTACTTATTATTATTATTACACAACTTGTTTTCGTAGCCGCTAACGACTGGGAGTAAAAGACTGAAGGTTGAATTTTGACTGATTGTGATGTGATGCTTAGTGTTCCAGGCAGATGCAGAACAGCTGATAACTGCGAACGAGATGTGCTGACCTTCGACGATAAGAGTAAAAGAAAGAAACTGTTTTGCTTACAGCTGCACTTATTGACGTGTGTGTTTATGTTACGGGAAGAAACTTGTCTTGCGTCATTCCCCCCACCCTTAGGACAAGTTTTTGTTTATGTGATGAGGGATTCACTAATAAAAAGAGCGAAGCGCAGGCCAGACTTTAGTGTAGCCTTGGTGTACAGCCTGACTGCACTCCGCGTGTAAAATTTGACTTTCTGTCTCACTGGTGTTTCTTGACTCTGTTTGTCTTGTTAAAGGTTTTAAAAATGTTTGGAGGAGAAAATACCCAACATTGACTGGGGGCTACGTCCGGGATCTCAACAATACCGGAGGTGTCCAGCGGAGGTCGTCAAGTCCAGACGTAAATCCTTGGCCAAGGTCCGATCGATTGATCGTGTCTGCAATTGTCGACCACCGTTGGCATCGTCTGGTTGACGAGATTTTCCCGAAGAAGACAGACAGGAAGTCGAGTCAGTGAGTAGAATTTCTTTGTAAATAGTACTGAGTGAGTGGTGATCAGATCACATAAACAGTTAAATTCCGCAAGCGATGATACAGAATCGTCTGTTAATGCAAAGCAGTTAAACTCTGTAAGGAGGGCGGACTCCTCTACGGTTGCGAGGGACGCACGTAGTTAAATTCCGGAAGGAGGGTACGGACTCCTCTGTTTTAATACGTAAAGGAAATCCCGGGTAGAAATACGTGCACTGTAAAAAAGCAGTTAAATTTGGCAGGGACGGCGGAGTCCCCTAATGCAGGACATTAGTTAAATTTCACGGGAGGGCGAGCTCCCCTGGCATAAGAATACGCGTACGATTATTAAAAGTGTTTCTATGTGTAAATAGTGTTTTGTGTAAGTGTAAATAACTGTGTGAAAGTGTAATACTTTGGACAACGTTAGTGACAACCGTGCGTGTGGAAGCAGCAGGCAAGTGATTCCGCTTCCTACGGAGAGGTGAAAGGAATCAACCACACGACGGCAAATTAATTGTCACGTCCAAAGACAGTGTGAAAACTTCAGATTTAGAACACCCTAGGTGTGCCCCCGTCTGAAGTCCAAATTATAACAAGGGATAATAAAAATGGGGGGTAAGACGTCTAAAAAATAAGGGAAATTTATCAACTGACGACTGGAAATTTATGGAAGCAAAAATCCAAAAGCAACAAAGAAATTGGAGACCTGGATAAATAAACATGACTTTGACGGAACGACTGAACCTGATCAGTATACAGAAGCTAAAGAAGGAGTTAGAACAGCAACATAAAGGTGATGAGAAAAAGATGCAGAAAGTAGGGGCAGATTTAGTGGCATTTTGGGAGGAGGAAGCAGAGAACAGACAGAAGGGACAGAGAAGCGACGATTAGAGAAAGCAAGGAAAAAGAAAGCTGTAGGTAAGGCAGAAGAAGATGTGATAATTCAGCACAGAGAACCAGAACAGCCTCAACAATCAACCGCTGGCTGGATCGTCGGTGACAACAAACCATTATCTCCTCTACCAGAAGGATGACGATGTACCGCCCCACAGTATGATTTGGCAGTAAAACCTAAGGTAAAAGTGAAAAACCAGAAAAACCAGAAAAACCACAAACACGCAGTCAAGGTGAAAGTGCCCACGAGCCCTCCCATGGTGGAACACAGTGACCAGGAGGTGCCTATCCTATGATAGAAAGTACCAAATCCTCGTGGCAGGAACAGCAGGACAGCGATCACCATGCTCGTATATCGAACATGGAAGCTGATGATATCAAAGCAGCAGTCGACATGATCCATCGCCACATGTCGATATTGAGGGATTTATGCAGGATATAGAAAACATTAGAAATTCTTACCACCTTAGTGGACCTGAAGTCCAACAGGTGTGGATGAAAGCATGTGGGCCCTAAAATGGAGTTCAGGTACGCGGAGACTGGAATCCTGCAGACCAACAAGGCGTACCACTGACACATGATGATCTAGTCTTAGAAACAAGAGTGGAAGCTATGATTACACGGGCAAAAGGTGTGTTAGGACCAAAGATAAATTATACTGAAATTACCAGGACAACTCAGAAAGAAGGAGAACCATGGATAGAGTTTAGATGCAGATTTGAGAGTGTATTTAGAGTCCATAGTGGCATATTGCCAGGAACACCAGTGTATGAAAACAAATTGAAAAATATTTCACCTGTGAAGCTGACAATGACCGATTTGATTCATGATGGCAACTCAACAGCTGTCATAACAGTAACAGGTGCCACTGAAGATGTTTTAAAATTGAGATTCACAGGTATGCCATTACATGTGTCACTTTGTAAGACATATTTGACAGAATGGCAAGAATTGGGACTGACAGTCATAACAGCTTTGTCAGCCACTGATTGGAGCAGAGTTGGACCACGAACGGAGTTCAGTCCATCAACTAAATTGTATAAAGTGCCAGTTAATGTCTCATTGGTGCTGACAGCTGGAACACACATTGATGTGTCCACTTCACAATCCTGAGTGTTTCAGTTGAGTCCTGAAGAGGATGATCTCTCTCTTCTGTACCATCAGGATTGTGGACAACAGGTCCTTCAGACGTAGGACTGATAAAAAATGCACAACCTGTAGTTATAAGACCAAAAACAGAATACAGACCATGTGTAAGACAGTATCCATTGAAACCTGATGCAATTGAAGGAATCAGGCCAGTAATAGAGGATTTATTAACAGCAGGGGTAATAGTGCCATGTCCAGATTCACCATGTAACACACCCATATTTCCTGTAAAAAAGGCTCCGCCCTCAGTGGGGTGGAGAATGATTCAAGATCTGCAGGCAGTAAATGCTGCTGTGATTAAAAGAGCACCATGTGTCCCAGATCCACACACCTTGTTAAATTCGCTGAGACCAAATTCTAATAGTTTCTCAGTAATTGACATAAGTAATGCATTTTTCTCTGTGCCAGTACACCCAGATAGTCAATTCTGGTTTGCTTTTACCTTTAAAGGACAACGATATACATTCACCAGATTACCGCAGGGTTACGCAGAGAGTCCAACTATTTATTCTCAAGTCATGTCAGCATGTTTAGCTAATTTCGTTCCACCGGCAGATAGCCAACTATTAGTGTATGTTGATGACATTTTGATTGCCTCTGACACACGAGAAAACTGCATAACTGACACAGTAGCATTATTATGTTTCTTATTTGATAATGGCCACAAAGTGAGTAAAAACAAAGTTCAGTTGTGTAGGGATAAAGTAAAATATTTAGGACATGAATTATCAGCCACAGGGCGTACTATCCTGTCTGACAGGAAGGAAGCAATTTTGCACGCTCCAAAACCACAAACCAAAAAGCAGATGATGTCATTTTTTGGACTAACTAATTACTGCAGAGCATGGATTCCCTGCTATGCAGAATTGACTAGTCCACTTTCTGATTTGATGTACAAAGATGATATTTCAATGTCAACTGTGTTGGAATGGAACAAAGATGCTGAGGAAGCTTTTGTAAAAGTAAAACAAACATTAGTGTCATCCACAGTTTTGGCACTACCAGATTATAGTAAACCATTCATTCAAACAGCTGATTGTAAGAATAAGTTCATGACTAGTGTTTTGGTTCAAGTGTATGGCTCAAAATTGAGGCCAGTTGCCTACTACTCATCTAAATTGGATGCAGTAGCAAGTGCTTTACCACCATGCGTACAGGCTGTTGTTGCAGCCTCTATGGCTGTTCAAAGTAGCAGTAATGTTGTTCTATTCCATCAGTTGACACTGAAAGTTCCACATGCAGTCTCTGCACTTCTGTTGCAGACAAACATGAGCCTTTTGTCCCCAGCAAGACATCTTTCGTGTATGTCCTTGCTATTATCACAACCACACCTTACGGTAGAGCGCTGTACAACATTGAATCCATCCACATTGATACCTTTACCTGAGGATGGTGAGCCGCACAATTGTCTTGATGTAGCTACGGTCTGTACGAAAGCACGCCCAGACCTCCGGGATACACCCATCCCAAACAGTACAATTGTGTATGTGGATGGTTCTTCCACTAAAAACGCTTATGGACAAACACAATCTGGATATGCTGTTGTCACAAATTCAGAAGTATTGGATTCTGCTTCATTGCCATCCTCATTTTCAGCACAAGCAGCTGAATTAGTTGCTTTAACTGCAGCTTGCTATCTGTTTAAAGGTACGGCTGTATCAATTTATACAGACAGCCAGTACGCTTTCAGCACAGTGCATGTGTTTGCAAAACTGTGGGAAGAGCGTGGAATGGTGACATCATCTGGAAAGCCAGTGACTCATGCCACTCTCCTAACTGCACTACTGAAAGCTGTGAAATTGCCTAAACAAATTGCTATATGCAAATGTGCGGCTCACACCAAAGGCTCTGACAGTGTTTCAAAAGGAAATGACGTTGCTGACAAAACCGCAAAGGCAGCAACAGCTCTTTCTATTTTTCTCCTATATGACACCCCTCCGGATATGACCACAAAAGAAACCCATATTGCCAAAAAATATGTTTAAATGGGCAGCTATTATGAGCCATGGCGTGACGCATGTCTCATCAGGGGGTATGATATCGCAATTGCAATCTATTTTTTGTCTTTATGGGTTTGATGCATATGCAAAACAGCATTGTAGAGCATGCATGACATGTGCAAAACACAACTCACAAGGCAATTTGAGACCCCAAAGAGGCAAATTTCCAACACCACAATATCCCTTTCAAGTGATTCATATGGATTATATACAGCTGAGTAAACATGAAGGGAAGGAATTTTGTTTAGTCATAATTGATGCCTTCTCAAAATGGGTAGAATTGTTCCCTACAAAACATGCAGATGCACTTACAGTGGCTAAGGCATTGTGCAAAGACATCATTCCATGATTTGGAATACCAGAAACAGTCTATTCAGATAATGGAGCGCATTTTGTTAATACAATAGTGCAATACGTAGGAGAAGCGCTACAGGTCAATCTCAAAAATCATTGTGCTTATCATCCACACAGTGCCGGATTAGTGGAAAGGACAAAGGGCACAATAAAAATAAGATTAAGGAAATGTATAGAAGAGACAAAACGAACCTGGATTGAATGTTGGACCTAGTAAAATTGTATATGAGAATAACACCAACACCATCAGGGTTAACACCATTTGAGATACTTTATGGACGACCATATCGTCTACCAATTTTGACATGGATACTAAAACAGCAGATGAGGAACAAACATTAGCAAATTTTATGAAAAAGACATTAACACAGAAAGAGATAACTTAAACACATTTACTGCCGAATAATTTTGATCTTCCACAGGACGGCCTTCCAGTAGTCTAGCCAGGAGACTGGGTGTTCATCAGAGTCCAGTCCTCGTTGGGAAGGTCTATACCAAGTGCTGCAAACAACACCAACTGCAGTAAAGATAGCGGAGAGATCAACGTGGATACATCACTGTAAGATACAGCGTGTGTTGGCGGCCTCCACAGTGTAAGGGGAAGTCTGGCTACAAAGGGAGTCTATTTAATTAGCAATAGATTGTCTCAATGCCAGTGAAGCAGGGAGATCCTTGCACTATAGGTGAGGTGGTTAACAACACTGTATCCTAGCAATCATGACTGAACTACAGCAGACCCCGGAGCGGCGTGCTCAGCGCCGCCGCTGCCGGACTGTTGGTAGGGCAGCCGGTTGCGTGTGTGATCATTAGTGTGTTTCGTGCTCTCTCGGATTCCTGGCCTGGTGGTTGACCCAAGAATTGCAGCTCACTGTGGACCAAGCCAGAGAACACGCAAGCAACGTCAGAAGAGGTTTATTCATAATGTGAATGAGACAGATGGACACCCTCATATATACCATACTAATATGTGGTACAGCTATATTCATTTATGGCTATGGAATTACGTTACTAATTGTTATGTTTGTTCGCAAATACCTATATCCTCAACACACCCAGCTCTGAGGCTAAACCGTACCCGCTAGGGTGACAGAATGTCCTTATCATACGGATGCATAATCAAACTGTATTTCGGGGGCAGTTCTAACACCACTTGCCTCAGGCAACCACTTATATGATAGGGATTTCAACAGAGGACGTTACAAGCGTGCCCAAGTGCTGCTCCATTGACTAGACTGAAGGGAAACGCAAAAATATCATCACGTTAAATTGTCATCCACAACGGCCATTCCCAAATTGCTTTTACGGGACAGGGAATAAACTGTAGGTAAAATTAAGAAACGTCTGTGTACCCAAACGTATGTTTTATCAAATAATTTAAGCCTAGCCAAAACATAATATGTGGATGGTACTTATCTTCATCACATTGGACGGGGATGTAATTATACAGGCTCCTGTCCATAGGGGAAGGATGAATCATGTGCTTATGTTAGTAAGTTTTTGCTACCACCTGTAAATGGTACTTCGGTGTATGATGACATCTATTGGCTTTATGGTTCCAGACTGTACATGAGTCTCCCACCAATTGGGGTGGTGTGTGTGTGCACCTACCCCAGGTGACTGACCATAAATATGTGGTAGGACCTCCACAGAGAAGAATGGCAGCACCAGACGGAGGAGATTGATATACCCAGATGTGTTACCACATGATCAACATGTGGGGCTCGGATGTACTAAAGGACCAAAAATTGTGGTCTGTAGGAGATAAAATAGCACATTCATTGTTCCCCTGGATAGGAGTGGGAAAAAATTCATTAATGATTGAAACTCTGAATTATCGATTGGGTCTGTTCATGAATGTAACTAAAAAAATAGTAGCAGCTGGATTCAAATCTTCCATCTGTTGGTGGTGTTCAATTAATAAAAACGTGGACAGAATAAACTAAATTAATAAACTAACTAACTAAGCTGGGTGATGCCTACTGTATGTTTAACAGGTGATAAACAGGTGGGAAATGTTAAGGATTTTATATATATATATATATATGTTATCACTGTTAAACATTTGTACCTTTTGTCTTCTTTCTGATTGAGAACGGTGTTGTGCTGTTTGCACTTAAACCGAGAATGTACGTGTTATTCAACCTTGTTGGAGCTGGATGTACTTATTATATTATTACACAACTTGTTTTCGTAGCCGCTAACGACTGGGAGTAAAAGAACTGAAGGTTGAATTTTGACTGATTGTGATGTGATGCTTAGTGTTCCAGGCAGATGCAGACAGCTGATAACTGCGAACGAGATGTGCTGACCTTCGACGATAAGAGTAAAAGAAAGAAACTGTTTTGCTTACAGCTGCACTTATTGACGTGTGTGTTTATGTTACGGGAAGAAACTTGTCTTGCGTCATTCCCCCCACCCTTAGGACAAGTTTTTGTTTATGTGATGAGGGATTCACTAATAAAAAGAGCGAAGCGCAGGCCAGACTTTAGTGTAGCCTTGGTGTACAGCCTGACTGCACTCTGCGCGTAAAATTTGACTTTCTGTCTCACTGGTGTTTCTTGACTCTGTTTGTCTTGTTAAAGGTTTTAAAAATGTTTGGAGGAGAAAATACCCAACACATATCCTGATCAAAAATGACTCCAAGATTTCTCACAGTATTACTGGAGGTCAGGGTAATGCCATCCAGAGTAAGGATCTGGTTAGACACCATGTTTCTAAGATTTGTGGGGCCAAGTACAATAACTTCAGTTTTATCTGAATTTAAAAGCAGGAAATTAGAGGTCATCCATGTCTTTATGTCTGTAAGACATTCCTGCAGTTTAACTAATTGATGTGTCCTCTGGCTTCATGGATAGATAAAGCTGGGTATCATCTGCGTAACAATGAAAATTTAAGCAATGCTTTCTAATAATACTGCCTAAGGGAAGCATGTATAAAGTGAATAAAATTGGTCCTAGCACAGAACCTTGTGGAACTCCATAATTAACCTTAGTCTATGAAGAAGACTCCCCATTTACATGAACAAATTGTAATCTATTAGATAAATATGATTCAAACCACCGCAGCGCAGTGCCTTTAATACCTATGGCATGCTCTAATCTCTGTAATAAAATTTTATGGTCAACAGTATCAAAAGCAGCACTGAGGTCTAACAGAATAAGCACAGAGATGAGTCCACTGTCTGAGGCCATAAGAAGATCATTTGTAACCTTCACTAATGCTGTTTCTGTACTATGATGAATTCTAAAACCTGACTGAAACTCTACAAATAGACCATTCCTCTGCAGATGATCAGTTAGCTGTTTTACAACTACCCTTTCAAGAATTTTTTGAGAGAAAAGGAAGGTTGGAGATTGGCCAATAATTAGCTAAGATAGCTGGGTCAAGTGATGGCTTTTTAAGTAATGGTTTAATTACTGCCACCTTAAAAGCCTGTGGTACATAGCCAACTAATAAAGATAGACTGATCATATTTAAGATCGAAGCATTAATTAATGGTAGGGCTTCCTTGAGTAGCCTGGTAGGAATGGGGTCTAATAGACATGTTGATGGTTTGGAGGAAGTAACTAATGAAAATAACTCAGACAGAACACTCGGAGAGAAAGAGTCTAACCAAATACCAGCATTACTGAAAGCAGCCAAAGATAACGATATGTCTTTGGGATGGTTATGAGTAATTTTTTCTCTAATAATTAAAATATTATTAGCAAAGAAAGTCATTAAGTCATTACTAGTTAAAGTTAAAGTAATACTCGGCTCAATAGAGCTCTGACTCTTTGTCAGCCTGGCTACAGTGCTGAAAAGAAACCTGGGGTTGTTCTTATTTTCTTCAATTAGTGATGAGTAGTAAGATGTCCTAGCTTTACAGAGGGCTTTTTTATAGAGCAACAGACTCTTTTTCCAGGCTAAGTGAAGATCTTCTAAATTAGTGAGACGCCATTTCCTCTCCAACTTACGGGTTATCTGCTTTAAGCTGCGAGTTTGTTAGTTATACCACGGAGTCAGGCACTTCTGATTTAAGGCTCTCTTTTTCAGAGGAGCTACAGCATCCAAAGTTGTGCTCAATGAGGATGTAAAACTATTGACGAGATAATCTATCTCACTCACATAGTTTAGGTAGCTACTCTGCACTGTGTTGGTATACGGCATTGGAGAACATAACAGAGAAGGAATCATATCCTTAAACCTAGTTACAGCGCTTTCCGAAAGACTTCTACTGTAATGAAACTTATTCCCCACTGCTGGGTAGTCCATTAAAGTAAATGTAAATGTAAGGACATTGGACACATTTTAGCGATGTGGGAATGGACTGGTTGTCTGCCGGGATGGCAACCACCCAGGCGGACAACCCACATCTGTAAGAATCACAAAATGATGCAGTCAAGATGTGTTTTTGTCTAGACTTTCTACTTGAATTCAAAGGGTACCAAAAAATGAACCAAAATGGTAATACAATCAGTTTTTTACTGAGTTCCTCCATGTGGTTGGTGTTTGGTGGCTTCCCTCACTAACTGCCTACTCCAGCCAGCTTTACCAACAACAAGAGTTTTCCAAAAAAAATACATTACAAGCTTTAAACACACACTTCAACCATTAACAGAAAAAGAAAGCTCATAACTGTGTTACAGCACAGTTAGAGAGTTTTTCACTTATTTTAAAAAGTACTGCACACAACATACCTCAAAGCTTACATTTGTTAAAGACTTTGCATGCAAATTATCTTTTGGTTTGTTTTGGGTTTTTTTGTTGGTTTGCTCTGTTTTGTTTTCTCGCTTAAAATAAGATGGGAGAATGTCATTTACTTAGGGCCCCTTCACACATAGTGAGAATATGTACAACTCAGGGCGACTCACGGTGGAATAGTTTGTATGAGCAAACCACACAAACATCGTGCCAACGGGCAGGCATGCACGATCCCGCTGTAACGGTTAATGCATGCGGGAACACAGTGCCAACAGCTGCATGATGCGGTTACACATCGCACAGCTACTGTGAAAAAGTTTTAAAAAATACATGCGACAGTTTCGTGCATGCAGGAACACAGCAGCTGCTGTGAAAATAAAAATAAAAAAAATTACATGCCACCCACAGGAATCAAACCCGGACTTTCCAAAAGCTCTGATTGAAAGTTAGAAACTTTACCACTGAGCTACCATCACTGTCCTGTGAAAGGTGTAGGAAACTGCCTGATATCAGGAAGGACATGGACGTATTTAAAAAAATAAAACCACACACCATATAAAAACCACGCATTTTACTGAATCCCTCTTATCAAGTGGGTAATACAAATATGATCCATCTGTTCCTCTGTAGATGACCCATGGTCACAGATGTACAGTCATGAAATGACATGAATGAGAAGCAGTGTGCTCTTATCATGTCCACCTCTACTGGTCCGGTGTGTTCAGCCGGCCCCATGCGCATGTCCTACCTGACACACGTGTCTTGTGGACGGTGCGCCGCAGGACTGACACCGCATCATGTGGAACAGAGCTCACGTGGTCAAATCACCCGTTGCGTGTTATGATCTGACGGTCCATTTCAACCTGGGAGTAGCCTGTCAATGTGTGTGTATGCTCGCTCACTGCAACCTGTCGCCACATCGATATGTTTTTATTTATGTCCATGTGAGGACAGCAAGCAGACACACGCACGTCACAGTGGGCAGTTGTTAGTCCATGTCCGCCCAAACACAGTACGCATTCCCCAGGCGTGACGTCAAGTTCCACAGATCTCCACAGCTGCTACTGTCAATGGCCAGACCTCCTGTCAGTTCAGCGCACACACCAATGTGTCACTGTATCTGTTTGCAAAGCCTCACTCGTGGGACACTTAGACAAATTTCACATCCAGCTCAACAGTGATTGTCTGCTGACTGTTGTCATGCTAACAGTGCAAATGGCCACACATTTTCTAAGTGCCAAACAAGTGGTGTTAGATGTTCGTGCATGCCACCTGGAATTTGCCGCAAGAGGGTTCAGTGGGCTCACACAGTGCACACTCTGTCCATCAGCCGCTGGTGTGTGCAAATAGTTCTAGCAACAGGTGTACAAGGTGTTAGAGGCAGCTACAATTTTACACGTTTTGCATATGACTCCTGCTTCATGCGCACTTGATGTGCAGTTTGACCAAATTCGCAGTATATGTGAAGAGGCCCTTTAATAAAAGTGGAGGCTCTCTACACATTGATTACATAACAGACAGACAGAACCTCAACACCAACAAAATTAACAAATCCATGAAACAAACACTGGAATATTTTAAATGCAGACAGCAACAGGATTAAAAATAAGACTGTATCTTCATTCTTCAAAAAAAACCTAAAAAAAAGTATTTTGGTGAAACAAGGCTTTCATGTGACAGCAGGCAAAAGTGACGATCCAACATCATTATACAACCCCGAGGTGACTAGAAGAAGCGTGGGAGGGGGGATCACAGACATCACTCTGTACCAAAAATAGAATTCCCCCAGTCTCTAGAGAGGCCATCAAGTCTCCCTTTTGCTCTGCCCACTCCAGTTGATGAACCAGGCGCAGGAAGGGAGGCTTTGTTGATTCACTGCCTGAGAAGAAACATGGTTAGAATTTTAAACTACGTTGTAAACAAAACCTAAAAACGATTCCTTCCAAAGGCCAGAAAAAAAAAATCTTAAAGGAGGTTGTTGACATGCAGGATTAGACCAGGTTCATATCCTTGTGAGTAAAAATATCTGATTGGTTGTGACCTTGAGACTCCATCTAGGTCAGTTTATACTCCCAAACACTGGTGGCATTATAAGTCCATGTAGCCTTAGCTGTAAGTGAACCACTGGGAATGTTGAGGTCTGGATAAGAAGCCTTTAGACCATCACAGGCCATTGTTGTGTTATACTTCATTTCTTTTCTGGCAGACTTGGACTACTAATGTGCAGACATATGGCTAATTCCCATTCAAGCTACCTGACAAAACAATTTCCATTGTCCAAGTCCACACAGGTCTGAATTACTGTAATATCGTGCCTGGCTGGTGTCCCCTGCACGGAAAGCAGTATGCTCCCATCTGCTTCATGATATGGTATCAGAGGATAAAGACCACCTCAATGGACCTCAGGGCCTGCATGATGACCTACATCTTCTTCTTTGACCATACAGAGTAATTATTTTGTTTGTGTCCCACCTAGGACCAGAGGTCTAAGACATCCTGTTGACTTATCAGGCCAGGGTCAACTGCCTACTGTTAAAACTAGATCTAGCACCCTGTAAGTAAGGTTTGCAACATTTTAAGGTCCCTACTTATGAACAAAATGACAGTGTATGGCTGTCATTATGAAATTTATCTTTTTCAAATCATAATAAACCCAAGCAGAACATCTTATAATGTCCAATGGAAACTCGAACAAATTCATAATATAACCTTCACGATAAAGTATAGCATCTACAAGGTCTGTTAGAAAAGTATCCGACCTTTTTATTTTTTTCAAAAACCATATGGATTTAAATCACGTGTGATTGCATCAGCCAAGCTTGAACCTTCGTGCGCATGCGTGAGTTTTTTCACGCCTGTCGGTTGCGTCATTCGTCTGTGAGCAGGCTTTGTGTGAGCACTGGTCCACCCCTCTCGTCGTTTTTATATTGCGAATAAATGTCTGAACGATTTGGAGCTTTGCTGCATCAATTTTTTTCCAGAAACTATGAGAGACCTCCAGGTGGACACCGTTCGGAAAATTAATATGGATTTCAGGGACGATTTTATGGGGATTACACAGATTAAGGAGTGATCCAGACGGTTTAAAGACCAGCCACAACTGCTGAGAGCGCGCCGCGCTCCAAGAGCCGATCGACAGGCTCAAACCCCACTGAAACAACCAGATCATTTCCAACATGAAGGCTTTGTTGATCCGGGACGTCGTCTGACTTTTACAAAAAGGCAGAAGGTGTGGACATCAACACTTTTTCGGCACATTCCACTGTTACAGGAGTTTTTTTCATGGAAAGAAAAGCGGAGGAACGCGCCACGGAGCCGTTCATTACACGGCACAAAACCACCTCCGTGTTGGTCTCACAGGACGGCTTTCAGGTGGATTTCAGACGGCTGTCGGTTGCTTTTCAGTCGTGTGATTATCCAAGAAATTGAGCATGAGCTGGACATGCCCCAACATGTCCTGTGAGGCTTCATCACGGCGTTGCCTTGCGCCATGCGGCTCCACCGCGATGCGCGGAACTCCTCCGCACGTCTGTCTCAATGTGCCAAAAAAGTGCTGATGTCCATGTCTTTTCACAATTCCTGTGCTAGTCAGACGACATACCGGATCAAGACAGCGTCCAGTTTAGAAATGAACGGCACATTCCACTGTTACAGGAGTTTTTGTCATGGAAAGAGGAGCGGAGTTCTCTAAAATTGATGCAGCAAAGCTCCAAATCATTCAGACATTTATTCGCAAGAAAAAGTGTTGATGTCCATGCCTTTTGCCTTTTTGTAAAAGTCAGATGACGTCCCGGATCAACAAAGCCTTCACGTTGGAAATGATATGGTTGTTTCAGCGGGGTTTGAGCCTGTCGATCGGCGCTTGGAGCGCGGTGCGCTCTCAGCAGTTGCGGCTGGTCTTTAAACCGTCTGGATCACTCCTTAATCTGTGTAATCCCCATAAAATCATCCCTGAAATCCATATTAATTTTCCGAACGGTGTCCACCTGGAGGTCTCTCACAGTTTCTGGAAAAAAATTGATGCAGAAAAGCTCCAAATCGTTCAGACATTTATTCACAATATAAAAACGACGAGAGGGGTGGACCAGTGCTCACACAAAGCCTGCTCACAGGCGAATGACGCAACCGACAGGCGTGAAAAAACTCACGCATGCGCACGAAGGTTCAAGCTTGGTTGATGCAATCACGTGATTCAAATCCATATGGTTTTTGAAAAAAATAAAAAGGTTGGATACTTTTCTAACAGACCTTGTATATTTCACGGATGATGTCACTAAAAAAGGTCGGAAACTTTTCTAACAGACCTTGTATATTTCATGGATGATGTCACTTCAACTCCCCCTCTAGCTGCCACCTTATCGTGGTGGGGGAGTTTGCGTACCCGGATGATCCTAGGAGCTATGTTGTCGGGGGCTTTGTGCTCCCTGTAGGGTCTCCCAAGGCAAACAGGTCCTAGGTGATGGGTCAGACTAAGGGCAGTTCAGAACCTCCATGACCAGTAAAAGATCAAGGACCGAGACGTCGCCCGGTATGGCGGAGCCGGGGTCCCACCCTGGAGCCAGGCCTGGGGGTTGGGGCTCGCGCGCGAGCGCCTGGTGGTCGGGCCTTAGCCCATGGGGCCCGGCCAGGCTCAGCCCGAAAGAGTGACGTGGGCCCGCCCTCCTGTGGGTTCACCACCTGCAGAGGGGGCCATGGGGGTCGGGTGCAGAGAGGATTGGGTGGCAGTCGAGGGCGGGTGGTCCGGCGGCCCGGTCCATGCTTACAGCCCCTGGCTGTTGGGAACTGGAATGTCACCTTGGTAGGGGGGAAGGAGCCTGAGCTTGTGCGGGAGGTTGAGAGATACTGACTAGAGATAGTCAGGCTCACCTCCACCCACACCTTGGGCTCTGGTACCCAACTCCTGGAGAGGGGCTGGACGCTTCATTTTTCTGGCATCGCCCACGGGGAGAGGCGGAGAGCTGGGGTCGCATTGCTTATTGCTTCCCAGCTCAGTCGCCAAGTGTAGGAGTTCACTCCGGTGAACAAGAGGGTCGCGTCCGTACGCCTTCAGGTCAGGGACAGGTCTCTCACCGTTGTCTCGGCCTACGGGCCAAGCAGCGGTGCAGAGTACCCGACCTTCCTGGAGTCCCTGGGAGGGGTACTAGATAGCGCTCCGACTGGGGACTCCATTGTTCTCCTGGGGAATTTCAATGCCCATGTGGGCGGCGACAGTGAGACCTGGAGGGGGGTGATTGGGAAGCACGGCCTCCCCGATCTGAACCCGAGTGGTGTTCAGTTGTTGGACTTCTGTGCTAGTCACAGTTTGTCCATCACGAACACCATGTACGAGCACAAGGGTGTCCATAAGTGCACGTGGCACCAGGACACCCTGAGCCGGAGGTCGAGATCAACTTTGTAGTCGTATCATCTGACCTTTGGCCACGTGTCTCAGACACTCGAGTGAAGAGAGGGGCAGAGCTGTCGACTGATCACCACCTGGTGGTGAGTTGGATCCACTGGGAGGGTAGGAAGCCAGTCAGACCTGGCAGGCTCAAACGTATCGTGAGGGTCTGCTGGGAATGACTGGCGGAACCCTCTGTCAGCGAGGTCTTCAACTCCCACCTCCGGAAGAGCTTCTCCCAGAACCCGGGGGAGGTTGGAGACATGGAGTCCGAGTGGACCATGTTCTCCACCTCCATTGTCGATGCGGCTGCTCGTAGCTGTGGTCGCAAGGTCTCTGGTGCCTGTCGCGGCAGCAATCCCCGAACCCGGTGGTGGACACCGGAAGTAAGGGATACCTTCAAGCTGAAGAAGTAGTCCTACTTATCTTTGTTGGTAGGTGGGACCCCAGAGGCAGCTGACGGGTACCGGCAGGCCAAGTGTGCCGCAGCCCGTGCGGTCGCAGAGGCAAAAACTCGTGTCTGGGAGGAGTTCGGGGAGGCTATGGAGGAGGACTATCGGTCGGCCTCGAAGAGATTCTGGCAAACCATCCGACGCCTCAGGAGGCGGAAGCAGCTCTCCACCAGCACTGTTTACGGTGCGGGTGTGGAGCTGTTGACCCTGACTGGGGATGTTGTCGGGCGGTGGAAGGAGTACTTCGAGGATCTCCTCAATCCCATCGTCACATCTTCTGAAGAGGAAGCAGAGACTGGGAACTCAGAAGCAGACTCATCCATTACCCAGGCCGAAGTCACCGAGGTGGTTAGAAAGCTCCTCGGTGGCAAGACTCCTGGGGTGGATGAAATCCGTCCTGAGTACCTTAAGTCTCTGGATGTTGTGGGGCTGTCTTGGCTGACACGCCTCTGCAACATCGCATGGCGATCGGGGACAGTGCCTCTGGATTGGCAGACAGGGGGTGGTGGTCCCTCTGTTTAAGAAGGGGGACCGGAGGGTGTGTTCCAACTATAGGGGGATCACACTCCTCAGTCTCCCCGGTAAGGTCTATTCCAGAGTACTGGAGAGGAGAATTCGACCAATGGTCGAACCTCGGATTCAGGAGGAGCAGTGTGGTTTTCATTCTGGTCGCGGCACACTGGACCAGCTCTACACGCTCCATTGGGTGCTCGAGGGTTCACGGGAGTTTGCCCAACCAGTCCACATGTGTTTTGTGGATCTGGAGAAGGCGTTCAACCGTGTCCCTCGGGGCACCCTGTGGGGAGTGCTGCGGGAGTACGGGGTCCGGGGTCCTTTGCTAAGGGCGATCCGGTCCCTGTACAACCGCAGCAGGAGCTTGGTTTGCATTGCCAGTAGTAAGTCAAACCTGTTTCCAGTGCACGTTGGCCTCCACCAGGGCTGCCCTTTGTCACCGGTTCTGTTCAATATTTTTATGGACAGAATTTCTAGGCGCAGCCAGGGTTTAGAGGGGGTCTGGTTTGGGAACCAAAGAATCTCGTCTCTGCTGTTTGCGGACGATGTGGTTCTGTTGGCTTCGTCAAATCAGGACCTTCAGCGTGCACTGGGGCGGTTTGCAGCCGAGTGTGAAGCGTCCGGGATGAAAATCAGCACCTCCAAATCCGAGGCCATGGTTCTCGACCGGAAAAAGGTGCTTTGCCCTCTTCAGTTCGGTGGAGTGTCCTTGCCTCAAATGGAGGAGTTTAAGTATCTCGGGGTCTTGTTCACGAGTGAGGGACAGATGGAGCGTGAGATCGATAGATGGATCTGTGCAGCATCTGCAGTGATGCAGTCGCTGTATCGGACCGTCGTGGTGAAGAGAGAGCTGAGTAGGGGGGCAAAGCTATCGATTTACCGATCGATCTACGTTCCGATCCTTACCTATGGTCATGAGATTTGGCTCATGACCGAAAGAACGAGATCGCGAGTACAAGCGGCCGAGATGAGTTTCCTCCGCAGGGTGGACTGGGCGCTCCCTTAGAGATAGGGTGAGGAGCTCGGTCACTCGGGAGGAGCTCGGAGTCAAGCCGCTGCTCCTCCACGTCGAAAGGAGTCAGTTGAGGTAGCTCGGGCATCTTTTCCAGATGCCCCCTGGACACCTCGCTGGAGAGGTGTTCCGGGCACGTCCCACTGGGAGGAGGCCCCGGGGAAGACCCAGGACATGCTGGAGGGACTATATCTCTCGGCTGGCTTGGGAACGCCTTGGGGTTTCCCCAGAGGAGCTGGGGGACGTGTGTGTGGATCGCGAGGTCTGGGCGGCTTTGCTTGAGCTGCTGCCCCTGCGACCCGACTCCGGATAAAGCGGAAGAAAATGGCTGGATGGATGTCACTTCAAGGAGGACTTTGAATTTTATTTTATTTTATTTATTTATTTATTTTTCCCCCTGTCTGCATCTAGAGTAATGGTAAGTGCCACACTGGCAGAACCATTTATGAACATTAATACCCATATATGCAATTTATTCTTGCAAGACAGAAGGTATGTAGTGCATGATTGAATGTGGTGTGTGTGTGACCCCCATTCGCCCTTCCCGATCAGCTTACAACATACTACTCAAAGCCAACCGCCAACTTCTATCGGGAAGGGCCGACTACCAAAGCAACACAAAGACAGACAAGAATGAGAGACAAGTGGTAGAGCGAAGGAGCGAGCGGCGGCAAGGACGGGGAGCAAAGGAGCCACCGCAACCGAATCCAAAGTACAAAGTAGGGACCACCGAGCCACACGAGGGCAGGGCCCAGCCCCCAGACAAGAGGCGAGGCTCGACCCCAGGGCCAGGAAGAGCACAAGGCCCCCCGACAGCCGGGCTCCCCAGCGCAGCCAGCAGGGCCCCCCAAACCCCCCACCACCCAACCCACCCCAGATCCCATCCCCCCAGCAGTCCTTCACTATAATTCAACAGTAGACTAGCAGAAGTTTTGATTGTTAGGTTGGTGGCCTGATCAGATTTTGTTTAGCCACGACAACACGCATAGTTTCCTGTCTGTAAAATATTCATCAAACGATGGGTTATTTTGTGAGACAAAAGGCAACACTGAAGTCAAAGGGTTTTGTATTGTTGGTGTTGCTGCTTTGTGTGAAAATGTTGTAAAATGTTGTAAATTTCTAGCGTGTGGGGTGCTAAATGCTAATTTTTTGGTGTTGTTTTGTCCAGGTTGCTCAATAATTCCAATTATATGTGCAGAGTTTGCAGAGGACTAGCATTTTATAAACATCAGACAACACTGCATGCAAATATCAAGAAGGTGGCCTCTATACAGGAATGGGATCCAGTGCACACCTCAACATCCACCATCAGGAAACACCAGCTGAAGCTTCCTGATGGACTGTCACAGATCTGCATACCTTAAATATGGGTAAAAAATACATTTTACCCAGATGTGCACAAAACTTTGCACATTTGATGTCGGCAGAGGAGTTAAAAATGTCTAAATTAAGAATACAGACTCTTAGGTACTCTGACAGACTGGCAACCTGTATAAGGTGTATCCTACATCTCGTCCAGTGATTACTGGAATAGGCTCCAGTCCCCCCATAACCCTTACCTGGAATGAGTGGTAGAAAATGGATGGATGGATGGAGTGTTTACTTTTCATCAAAAAAATATTTGCAATCTGAGAGTTCTGCCAACAATCCAATTATTTGGTAGAAGCTGCCATCACTTTTGCACATGCCAGAATTTATTTTTATTATATAATGACACACACAACATGTGGACATGCACACACAAAACAAATCCACTGTGCTGTCTGGAGGCTGATGGCAGGAAGTTGGAATGAAAAGCTGGACTAATTTCTGATGTGATTTTTTTTTTTTCGCTGCACTGAGGATGTACACAGTCTTTTTTTTTTTTTTTTTGGTAGTACACGCACGCACAAGCACCGACCAGGTTGCGTGTGTGCGCGTGTGGGGGACAACGACTACCAAGACATGATTTGATTGAGCTAACTAAATAACTAAACTAACTAAATAGCGAAAGCCATTGCTGTTTTGCATAAAGTAAAATATTCATTAAATAGTTATGGTTTATTAACATTGTACAATTCATTGATTGTCCCATATTTAACTTACTGTGTAGAAATCTGGGGATCAACATATACAACATATATACAACCTTTATTTATTTTGCAGAAAAGAGCTTTAAAAGTGATTAGTAACAGTGGTTTTAGAGATCCATCTAATCCATTGTTTATTAAGTATAGGGTACTTAAATTTCATGATTTAGTTGATTTGAAAATATTACAAACGATGTACCAAGTTAATAAAAATACTTTACCAACAAACATTCAAAATATGTTTGAAAAAAGAGTAAGTAGTTATAAATTGAAAGGAATAGAAGTCTTTAAAAAACCAAGATTTAGAACCAAAGTAAAGGAAAGGAGTATTGCAGTAAATGGTGTCAAATTATGGAACAATCTTAATAAAGAAATTAAAGAATTAAGGTCGCTTAAATTATTTAAAAAACATATTAAATTAGATGTATTAAGTAAGTATGAAACTATGAAGTAAGTCAGTGGGCTGCAAGAAAGTCAAAAAAAAAAAAAAGTAAACTGTTAATAATGTTTGGAGTGTCTTAAGTTTAAATGTAACCTGTCAGTGATGTAATCTATTAATTTCTGGTCCTAATTATGAAATGGGTCAGTGGTATGTGACAAGTTAAAGAAATGCAATCTGTTAAATAATGTTGACTATGATGCTGTATATTGAAAGATTGTATTGTTAAAAGGGGCAGAAATCATAAGACTTGTTCTTCTTTCTGCTCCTTTTCATTCTGGTATTGTGGTGCTTTTGTTTTTTGCTTTTCTGTTTTTCTTTTAAATGAATGAAATAAATATAAAAAAAAAAAAAAAAAAAAAAAAAACTGACGCTGCTAATTGTTGTAACACACACACACACACACACACACACAAAACAAATCCATTGCACTGTCTGGAGGCTGTTAGGAAGAAATAAGGAAAAGCTGGACTCATTTTTGACGTGATTTCTTTCTTTTTTTTTTTTTTTTTGCTGCACTGAGCACGTACACAGTCTTTTTTTGGTAGCACACATGCGCAAATGTGCTGTCCCGGTTGCGTGTGTGTATGTGTGTGTGTGTGTGTGTGTGTGTGTGTGTGTGTGTGCGCGTGCGGGGGACAACGACACAATGATTTGATTGAGCTAACTGACGCTGCTAATTCTTGCAACACACACACACACTCCACTCCACTGTAAGCCATCTGGATGAATGAAGAGCTGTTCACATGAAAAGCTGACTTGATTTTTGGTTGGACTGAGGAACTACACATTGTTTTTTTTTTCTTTTTCTTTTTTATGGAAGTCTGAAGTCAGTGCACAGCATCAGTGGACTACACATCACAATTAGGACTTTAGCAGCAGTGAAACACCAAAATGTAAGTCTCTTTTCTGTTGTTTATAAATTAATAAAATGTCTGATGACAAGGATCTATTTTAACCATTATATAAAACAAATAATGAATGTTTTTACATTCTTTCAATGGAACGAAGATTTAATTTGGACCATTGAACTCATAAACATTCATTATTTGTATATTATTATTTTTTATTTATGTATTTTATTATTCATTTATTTATTTTTAGGTTCAGGACATAAACATTAAAAATACATTAAAACTTGGAGAAATACTGGTGCTGGCTGTATTAGGTATTTATTTCGTTTTTGGGCGATTACTCTCCATACCCAAACTTTCCACAGGGATTTTTCCAGACAGATCATCTTTGATCATGCACAAAGCTAAATTAACTCCACTGACATCAGATTCATGTGACTAAAGCAAAAATGTGTAATGTTTTCCAAAAACAAATGCCTTTTACATTTCAAACCCCTCGGCTGATGTGTAGTACAACATGACCTATTTTCCCAGAAAAAAAAGTAGGTCAAACCAACTAATCTTCAATAGGCTTCTTCTCCATCCCATCATGCATCACTGATGTTAGTACAACAAACAGGTGATACTGTGTTTATGCAGTTATTGGAAACGTTGACCTATATTCCTAAAAGCAATAGGTGAATGTCACCCATGGTTAAGAAGTCGGGGATGGAGCAGTTGATTCCTTTGTTCTGTAATGTGACAGATCTTTTGTTAAAATGTGTTATAATTTGGAATTGAGCCTGGTTAAGTGTGTATGCTGTAAATGTGAAACAGCTAATGAGCTCCAGGATATTTTGTGTGGAGCAGTAAATCCATGTGACCTCCTCGCGGTGCAGAAGGTTAGACAGTAATTTGACAGCTGTCAGTGTTCAGGTCATCCATAACAGGAGGTCCAGCAGAACTGGCAACACATGAAAGTGCCGAACATACTCACTGTCTAATAGAGAGAAAGACCAGAATCCAGCACAATACATGCATTACCAGAAGTGTCCAACTGATATACACTCACAGGCCACTTTATTATTAGTACACCTTGCTAATACCAGGTTGGGCTTTCTTTTTATTTCATAACTGCCTTAATTATTTGTGGCACAGATTCAACAAGGTGTTGGAAACATTCCTCACAGATGTTGGTCTATATTGACATGACAGCATCACACAGTCACACATTCAACACATTCTCCTATGACCTTGAACTTCAACTAGGCATCGTCATCCACACAACTGCCACTCAGTGGACATCTTCTCTTTTTTTGGATCAATGTCTGTAAACTCTAGAGTTGGTTATGTGTGAAAATCCCAGTAGATCAGCAGTTCCTGAAATACTCAGACCAGCCCATCTGGCACCAACAACCACGCCATGTTCAAAGTCACTTAAATCCCCTTTCTTCCCCACTGATGCTTGGTTTGAACTTCAGCAAGTCGTCTTCACCACATCTAGATGCCTAAATGCACTGAGTAGCTGCCATGCGACTGATTGATTTACTACTTGTGTTAACAAGCAGTTGAACTGGTGTACCTAATAAAGTGACCAATGAATGTAATATTCTTATGCATCTAACTGAGATAAGGGATAGGAGTGTAAGTGGTGACCGTGCCGCGAGCAAAGTTAACTGGCAAACAGTGTTGCCACAGTAACTTTGAAAAATTACTTTATTAGTTACCTTATATGGTTTCATTTTACAATTATCAGGATGTGAAGTTTTGTCTTGTTTTAGTTTCATGTTTTGGTTGATTTTGTATTGTTGGGCTGCTTCTCTTGCTGGGGTTTTCCTGCTTGGGTTTATCTGTCCCTGTCCCTTTGTCTGTCTCTCCTGTTGCTTGGTGGTGGCCGTTTCCCTGTCTCTGGCCACACCCTCATTCCAGTGCGTTCCATGCACACCTGCTCCCAGTCTGCACCTCATCACCTGGGTGTACTTAAGCTCCTCATTTTGCCTTGCTCCCTCGCCAGACTGAAGCGTCTTGTGCCTTCTCTTGAGCTGTTTTTGTGTATTCCTGACCTGCTTGCCTCTTGTGTGTTATGACCACCTACCTGTATTATCGACCACGCCTAAAGCCTGATGTTCCATGTACCTCTGCTCTTGTTGGACTACCTTTTTGTGTACCGGACCCCGTTTACTGCTTCAGTAAACTGCTTTAACTCACAGAGCTCTGTACAACTAATTCCAAGATCCTGCTCTCGCCTGAATAACTTCCTTTCGTAGGAAAGTTGTAAGTTTATGTCTTTCAAAACATGGTACCCCAGCTGGGATATCCAGGAGCAGAGATCTCAACAGCAACTGCTGTTGTCCGTTCAGCGGCCAAGTGTCACTCTCTGTTTCTGTGTTATGTGGTCATTCATTTTAGTTATTTGTTACGTAATCGCGTATGTAGGTATTGTTGTAATTATTTATATACCTGTCCTGGTGGTGGTCTCTTTTTTCTTAATGTGACACATTACGTGCACTGAGCCCGTCATTTCCAGTTGTCAGTGTGCTGTGATCAGCTGATAAGCGGCTCCCCATGCTGTGTGCTCTCAGACGTGGCTGACCGGCCCCCATGTGATCATATCCGTACACACATATATCAGCATTTTATGCAAGTGTGCGACACCCCTCCCCCCCGCCTCCACCCGGCCCAACACATGTGTTGGGGGGAGGGAACACGTACGCCACATGTGTTTCGGGGGGAGGGGGGACACACGCATGCGTGAGAATGACACGCACGCCACATGTGTGTTGCTTTTTGCAACGACACACTCACGTAGACAAATTTCACATCCAGCTTGAAAGTGATTGTCTGCTCACTGTTTTTGAGCTGACAGGCAAATGGCCACAATTTTCAAAGTGTCCAGCGAGCAGTGTTGGATGTTTGTGTGTGTCACCTGGAATTTGGCCGATACCTGCCGCGAGAGGGATTGAATGGGCTCTCACAGGGCAGTCTCTGTCTTTCAGCCGCTGGTGTGTGTGAATAATTGTAGCAACAGTTGTACGAGGCGTTGGAGGCAGGTCTGATTTTTTAGGAATGGCATGCAATTCCTCCTTCGTGCGCTAGTCATCTTCAATCATGTTCTGTGTTAAGGTGCCCTAAGAAATCACATGTACATAAGTATTCACAGCTTTTGCCATGAAGCTCAGAATTCTGCTCAGGTGCATCCTATTTCCACTGATCATCCTTGAGATGTTTCTACAGCTTAATTTGAGTCCACCTGGGATAAATTCAGCTGATTGGATGTGATTTGGAAAGACACACACCTGTCTACATATAAGGTCAGTGCGTGTCAGAGCACAAACCAAGCATGAAGTCAAAGGTAATTGCCTGTAGACCACCGAGACAGGATAGTCTCGAGGCACAAATCTGTGGAAAGGAACAGAAATATTTCTGCTGATTTGAAGGGCCCAGTGAGAACAGCTGCCTCCATCATTTGTAAATGGAAGAAATTCAGATCCTCCAGGACTTGTCCTAGAGCTGGCCACCCATCTAAACTGAGCAATCGGGGGAGAAGGGCCTTAGTCAAGAAGGTGACCAAGAACCCAATGGTCACTCTGTCAGAGCTCCAGCATTCCTTCATGGAGAGAGGAGAACCTTCCAGAAGGCCAACCATCTCTGCAACAATCCACCAATCAGTTCTTATGGTAGAATCGCCAGACGTAAGCCACTCCTTAGTAAAATGCACATGGCAACCCACCTGGAGTTTGACAAAAGGTACCTGAAGGACTCTCAGACCATGAGAAACAAAATTCTCTGGTCTAATGAGATAAAGATTGGCATGAATGCCAGGCATCATGTTTGGAGGAAACCAGGCACCATCACTACAAGCGTGGTGGTGGCAGCATTATACTGTGGGGATGTTTTTCAGCAGCAGGAACTGGGAGACTAAGTCAGGATTGAGAGAAAGATGAATGCAGCAATGTACAGAGACATGTGAATGTCCTTGAGTGGCCCAGCCAGAGCCCAGACGTGAATCAGATTGAACCTGATGGAGTTTGCTGTTGTATTCTGTACATGTCTGAAGTAAGTCAATAAACCTGCATCAATCCTCTGTGCAGAAAGAGATTCTGAGGCGATGTCACTTCGACTCCTTCAGTGCAATTCGTGTCAGTTTAGTTACTGCATTTTTCACTTAACTCACAAACTGGAGATCAACACCTCAAGTATCTGCAGATTAATGATGATCTTTTTCTGGAGAAAACAAATATCTCTTCTTAAAACGTGTGTCCGCCCCACTACAATCAAACGTTTGAGTGCTGATTTTTTAAAAAGGCAGACATCGCCACCTAGTGGTGACTAAGCTTTACAGTCAGTTTTCTTTGTTGACCTTTGACCCTTTGGGTCACCTTACAGTTTCTTTTTTCTGTCGACCAGATAACAGAATTTATCGACAATAATTTAATTTTTTTTTTTTTTTGTATGTGTAGGTTTTGGCAGCAGATTTTTGATGATTATTTGGATGCATATTCTAGATTTTGTTTTTCCCTTCCAGTGATTATTTTCCGCTGATTGTTTTTGACATTTTGGGCTGCACATCTGGTAAAAAAAAAAAAAAACCCTGATTATCTTGAAATGATTCAAGGTTAGATACAGGACTGCTTAGTGAAATACCCCCAGTTATCCCAGTGATGACTTGGCAACCAGTCCACAGTGTAACACCTCCTCCTGTTTCATGGGAGTATGGATCAGATCTAGTCCTCTTATGTAAAAGGTGATGGCTGTTTGTATGAACAGATGATTGGTAAAATATCTTTCTTTCCACTTCCACAGACATGCCTCGCACTGTCTGAAACTTAGTCCATAATAGTGCAACAGATAAATGAATATTTACAGAGGAATCCTTCAAATGGTGATACAAGCACCAAATTTGGCACAAATACTCCTTAGACATCACTCTTTTGAAAAACCAGTGTTCACCCGAATTTTCAATAGGTGGCCAGGTAGGCTCCAATCATATTGAAAGGTGTTCCATATTATGTGTCTGATCATAAATATTTCAACAAGGTATAGTTTGAACCATCTATGACTGAATTCTATGGAGTTATGGGGTAAAAATAGGAAAAATTGTGAGAAAGGTCCATTTCAGTTTGTACAGGGGTCGGGTAAAAAGTGGTGCAATGTATTGGGTGAGCTACCAGGATTAATAAATGCAGCAGTTTTGACTGTGCTGAATGGTCTACAAAGTAAAGGTTAAACAAGGTCAACATCCATTGGATTCTGTGACATGTGACATATGTTACCCCGTTACATGATAACTAAGCATGACACATGATGCATGCTATTCCTTTTTAAAACCCTGTTAACTCAACCAATAATTTTTTTTTTTTTTTCAGAATTAGAGCAACTTCAACTTTTGACCCCTGTAAAAACTGAAACTGACCTTTGTCAACATTCTTGCTGTTTTTACCCCATAACTCCATAACATTCAGTCACAGAATGTCCAAACTATACCTTTTTCTAATCTCTGTGACCAGACAAATAATGTGGTATAGTTTTCAGTATGATTGGAGCATCTTTTAATTTTGACCCCTGTGTAATTCTTCAGTCGACTCCTACGTATTGAAAATTCAAGTGGATACCCTGGCTTTTCAAAAGTAAATGTTGAAGGTGTAATTGTGCCAAATTTAGTGCTTGCATCATTATTTGAGAGGTTTTTTTTTTTCCCAGTTATCCGCTGTACTATAATTGAAAACCTCAGAGCGTCCTGAGGGTGTCTGTGCTGAACTCGGATATTTGGCCACTTTGACATTGTCTCACAATCTTATTAGTCTTTTAATGCATTAGTAATCCTGTCATCAAAATGTTTTAATCATGGCGGGATTACCAATGCATTAAAATACTTTCCTTTTTTTCTGCCACAAACTTCAGTATCATTTAGTAATCTCTTGCATTTCCACGGCAGCTGTGACATCATCGTGCTCGTTGGAGTATCACCAGGAGGTTTTCCAGAAGCACCAAACTGTGCTGATGCTTTTAATGAAATTCAAAGATTACAATTAATATTTCATGCATTACCAGCTAAAAACAAACAAGAAAAACAGATTTTTAAACATTCATTCATCGAGAACTACCCACAAACGGCTCTCAGCCTTCCTCAGTCTTCTGCTCGAGCATCTTCATGGTGATAGAAGACCTCAATCATACGGTGAAGCTCGGTGTTGATGCAGTAACAGTCAGGCTTGGATCTGATGTAATCCAGGGTTTCTCTAAGATCCTCAGCTCTTTGGTTCTGGTTAATCAGAAGAATGGTGCAGCCAGAGGGGCAGAGGAGCTTCATTGTCTCCAGAGACATCAGGTCTGGAAGGTATTGCTGGGGGTCGTGGTCCATCAGTACCACACTGAAGCCCTTACTGGATCCTGGATTGGTCCTGACAACAGGATCCATCTTCAGCTTTGGGATGGCTTCAGTTGAAGTGCATGTCAACACACAGAACTGTCAAGAACCATCAGAGGGAAAAGAGAGGTGAGGAGACATCGCTGAGAACCTGGTTTCAGATTAGATACCTCTGAATTTCATTAATGTGAAGAAACAGGGGTCCAAAAGTTTTCCAATAACTTATTTATTTATTGTACTCTTTCGAAGGTTTAAAAATTCTGAATCATGCCCATTTTCCTTCAATAAATGACCCACAATATAGCAAAATTAGTTCTCTTTAAAATACATTAAAAAAAAAGTTTATTGCTTGAATTAAGTCGTTGTTGCTGAAATATAAGAGGACTTTTCATTGAGATAAAAGGTCAAATATGGTTATTTTGGGGCATTTTCAGAAAAAAAAAAACTTGAGGTCACTGAGTAATTTAAGACCAAAATCTGTTCTCTGGCCTTGACGTCAGGCAAACAACTTTCATCTCTAGTGGAGGAAACACCGACGAAAAAAAAAAAAAAAATCCAGTTATTCTACAAGAAACAAGAAACTTGGCATAAACATTCAAAATGATGCACTCCAAAATTTTTTGATCAGCCAAGAGAAAATCCAACATGGCTGCCATTGCTTTTTGTTTGTTTGCCCCCCCGCCATAGCCCTCAATTATTGATTGAATAGACAGATTATTGTGTCCATTCATTTTGTTGTTGTGTTTTTTGTTTGAAACATTAAACCCAATTTTGCCATTAATTTCCCCTGGACAGCTTTGATGTCTCTAAACTGATTATAATATGTAAATATTCATATGGCATAGCACTTTTTTCCAGCATAATTTATCATATAATATTCTCTGAAAGGACAGGTACAGAAATATTTTATGTACAGTAATAAACAATATCAACTGTTTGCATGAAAACTGAAGAAAAATACAAAGGATCCCTTTTCATTTCAACATGAAAATATTTATTCTTCATACACTGATACAATCTCAAATACAATAAATATAGCAGATGGAAACTCGTGCTTTTGAGTTCAGCTTGTGCCATTTGGACAGAGGAGAAGAAGGTCTCAATGGGTAAAATGTGTTTCAGAACATTTAAAAAAACATAAATAGAAACTGCAATTAGTGAATATATATATTTTTCTTTCATGAGTATGTCTAATTATGATTTTCATCCTGGATTTTTACTTGGTGCATCAGTTAATGTTGAAGAGTACAAATAACTGCTCTGCTGCTCCTCCCTCCTGACCTGAAACATCTTAGTTCTTTGGAGTCAAACCAGAATGTTTCAGCAGCACCATATTTGTTTTTTCTGTTCTGGCACTGGTGCTTATTTTTTGGTGGAAATTCCCCAAAGGGTATTAAAGCATGAGTGACTGCAGTAAACAGGAGTACCTGTGAGTATTTGAAACCTGCCACCAGGATGATCTCTTCCCCCAAAGCTGCTGTGAAGGGGTCACACTCCACTGTGATCAGCCTGCCAGCAGGGGGCAGCAGGCGTAGCAGGCGGACTGAACTGTATCCAACATGCATCCCCAACTCCAGCACTTCGGATGGTCGGACACGTCTCATCACTTCGTCCAGCGCCTCACCTGCAAAGACAACAGCAACATGGCTGATGCCAATTCTTCACCGGAATCGAATACTGAAGATGAAGATCAATTATATTACAGAATTGTTTTTATTTTATTTTTCTATTTAGATTAGATTAGATAGAACTTTTTAATCCCTTGGGAAGACTCGCTCAGGGAAATTGAGGTTCCAGCAGCATTATATAGCAGCACACAGGGTAAGAACCACGCAGAGTATCAAAATTACAAGTAAAAAAAAAAAAACAATTTACAAAATGTTAATACAAATATAAATACCAGAATACTGGCAAGTACTGTTCCTCTCCTTCCCGTCCCCTGTCTTCCTGTTACTCCCCTCCCCCTTATTTATTTTTTTCATTCTCTGGTGTGCTGGTTACATTTGGATGTTTTAATAAATCTATAAATTTTAATTAACCCTGCCCCCCCCCCCCCACCAGAATATATAGATGAGCATGATGCGCTCTTCAGTCATTCATTCATTCAAATGGAGCCTGTCTCACCAGTATGATGCTCTCTTGTTGCAATAAATATGTACAACCGTAATTTGTGAATTGGGGCTCCTCCGTGTGGCCATTTTTTTAATGCATTGAATAATAACTGGAATGGGCAGCACGGTGGATTTGTGGTTAGCACTGTTGCCTCACAGCGAGAAGGACGTGGGTTCAATTCCCGTGGCCTTTCTGTGTGGAGTTTTTATGTTCTCTCCGTGTTTGCGTGGGTTTCCTCCGGGTGCTCTGGTTTCCTCCCACGTCCAAAGACATGCGGGTTAGGTGGATTGGAATCTTTAAAATTGTCCGTAGGTGTGTGTGTGGGTTTGTCTGTGTTTGTTTGTCTGTTTGTGGCCCTGCGACAGACTGGCGTCCTGTCCTGGGTGTACCCTGTCTCGCGCCCTGTGACTGCTGGGATAGGCTCCAGCCCCCCGTGACCCTTAATTGGACTAAACGGTAGAAGATGAATGAATGAATGAATAACTGGAATGCTGTTGAACAAACATTAGGGGGCGTCATATTCTACATTTCACTAACTTCTCTGTTTAATTTAAAATCTCATTTGTCAAAAATGCTTGCTTGTTTTTCAAATGACAGTGTTTACAAGTCAAACATTTGTCATTTTTTGTTCACTCTTCTTGACTCAACTTGCTCGGTCTGTGTTTTATCTGAAAGTACTTGTTTTTGTGAAGGTGCAGCTTGTGTGCCTTCACAGTGCTTAGTCTGAAAAACTGAAAAAAAAAAAAAAGAAGTTGTGTGCCACACAGGCTTTCAGCTTCTGGTAACTTGTGTGTAAAGTCATAATCATTGAACGGTTCTTCACCCATGTGTGGGCCGATGCAGAGAGAGGGGTGTGTCTCAGAGTAAAGGTCAAAGGCCTGAATAACACTGTCAGCATTGCCGTGGGTGCACGTTGAGAAGACAAAGGCGTGGGTGCTCGTCACACACACGCGCCCTCGCAGCAGTCTGAGGGCCCAGGAGTGAACGTGGTGCCACAGAGTGGAAATGTTGACACGATAACGACTGGATGCAAAGATGACAGCAGAAAGCAGAGGAACGGAAACGGCCATCAGCCACATCTCAACAGTAACCTGTGGATCACATGGAGCTCATGTTAGTTTGACTCAGACCACTGAGCGCTTCTTCACATTTGGCACAACTGACATAATACCCCCCCCCCCCCCCCCCCCCCCACACACACACACACACACACACACACACACACACTGGTAATAGCTTGTGCAGCATAAATGTAGAGGAGCTGGAGAGTGAGTGAATTATGCATCCAGGCTTGTGTGAGAATAACTCAAAAACAATAAACACAATCACGATGTAACTCATAAAATTAAAAGAACACTTATCGTGAATGGACTGATTTGATTGTGGTTAACTTTGATACAGTACATTAATCAAAAAAGCAACTTTGTTTTGCTGTGCATTGTCCTAAAAACAAGCCTGTCACCTGCTGCATGGATTATGGAAAATTACTTTTTTCCACCAACTTTGATCCAAATCAAATAAAAACGCACAGACAGACACGCAGGACTGAAAACAATATCTCTGTGAGCTTGTTCAAAGCTCACCCCTGCCACATTACTCCATGTAATGTGGAGTTGTGTCAGGAAGGGCATCCGGCATAAAACTTGTGGCAATTTAACATGCAGATCCACCTCGGATCTGCTGTGGCGACCCCAAGTGGAAAAAAAAGGAGCAGCCGAACGGTCTTACTTTACTAATAAAACATTTGATTTATAAATCAAGTTTGATTATTCAGGGTGTACTCACTTTTAGCTGTATATTTATTTATTTTAGAGGCTACTGCGTCAGAAAACTAATAAAAACATTTTTTTTTGAAAATTTTCAGATTTATATCGGATTTTTAAAAAATATATTTTAGCACAGTTTATTTGTTAAACATGTTGAATTAATAGTGGGTTATTAATAAAGTTTTAGAATATTGCACTGGGTGTTTTTACAGATTTAAAAACTTGAATCTGCCTTCCTGAATTCAATATTATAGATTTAGAGTCAAACTTACCAAACTGCTGTGATTCTGTCAAATACACAAAGCTCTCAGTATCGACCAAAGAAAAAAAAAAAAAGATTTTATCTGAGAAAAACACCAAACATATAACTAATAAAGAAAAATAATAAACTGTGTTGGTTCTATCAGCCAGTCAGCTGGTGAAGACACCAGGAAAATAAGTCACAAACTCCGCCCATATGGCCCCGCCTCCCACTTATCGACACTTCTGCATTAGTCCAGCAGGGGTCAGCAAAGACACTGCACTTAATAACAGTGAGACAGAGGAGCATGAAGCTATAAATTTACATTTAACAGATAAAATCTAATACGCTGCATCAGCTTCTCTATTTAACTGCGTACAGTGAGAACAGATGATAAATGTAGATTTGACTGTTTTCATTAATATATATGTGCAAATATTGAAAAAGTAGAGAGACCAGAGACCCCGTTTGATCCTAGACGCTGTGATTTAGATTTTTTTAATCTGTGGAGAGAGCACGCTGCAGTGCAAGTTCTGAATGGGAGTCAAGTTAGCCACATTCACACGGAAGCAGAATGTTGTTGCAGTCAAAATAAGAGTATTGACTGATGGCTGAAGGAAAAGGTGAAATAAATAATATGATATCAATTCCCAGTGCATCTTGGAAATTCCAATGCGAACTTTAAAAATACATTTAGGACTCAAAGCATAAACAGATGCAACCAATTTTTTAGCTGAGGTCTAAATATGGCCACCGGGTATTGCGAATGCCTTGCGTCTGTCCGTTGGTGCATTTGTTTGTGCTCAGCATATGTCCAGTCCTGTTACTGCCAAGGTCTGCAAATTCACAGAGAGTATTCTTGGGACACAGACCTTAGACAGGTTCAAAATGGCCAACCTTGACCTATTTTAAGAGGTCAAAAGGTCACATTCTGTTTCCTATTTTTATGCTCATATGGCAGAGGATATTTTAGCATTGTGTTATATTTTCCCTTCTGTGGGATTGTAAAGTAGATCAAGTAGACTTCCCCTTATTTGTTTTTTTTTTGTTTGTTTGTTTTTTTGTTTTTTAATATTGCGTGTTTCTCAAGCACTTGAAATTTGAAATCTAGAGTTAAACAAGCTTTTTTTTTTAAGGGAGTGGGGTTGGGGGCTTATAGGGAAAAAAACAGGTACTTTTGCTTTAATAATAGCTAATGACATAATTGTGCCAATTGGTTCTCCACCAGCCACATTAAATTCAAGCGGTTCTTTTTGTGTCAATGTCAACACTGCTAAAAAGGAGGATAAAGGGATTAATGGGGAACATGTCAAATAATTTTAGAGAATTGAAGAAAGACGTTTAAAAAAGTATTGTACAAACCAGCTCCCAACAAATGTAATCTCTTTTCTACTTCTTGTTCCCAGTTTGGATTATATAATCTCTTACCTTTTAAAAATGATGAACATAACGATTAGATGAGTATTTTATGCATCCTGTCTTCTCTAAGATCATTTGTAACTGTGGTTGAACGCCAAGTTTACAGCTCTTATTTTTACGGCCTTCACCGGAAGTTGACTGTGTGAATGCGGCTATCAAGACACACGCTGTGCGCTCACCGGAGCGACGGCAGGGTGCAGTAAACTGGTTCTTCCGCCGTCAGCGGAGCCGCTGCTGCCTTAACGGGCACACAGACGCACTGTGGGGACTAACGGGACGCGCGGAACTGCTGTTACTGTTACGCAGGGTGGAAAGCGGCACTTCTTCTCCAATGGCCAGTCCGGTTTCAGACGGAGGAGGACAGTCTCATCAGCACCACCCCGTGACCGGGGCGGCCACAGAGAGCGCCCGCCAGGAGGCGCACAGATGGATCGAAGTGAGTCAGCCAAACCACGCCGCCTGTGCACGAATTATTATTATTATTATTATTATTATTATTATTATTATTATTATTAACAGGTTCAACTCATGGCTTAATGGGAAATTGCAGTAGTAGCTCAAGATTTTTTTTTTCTTAGTGGGTACCACAAAATGTGTAGTAAATATGCAAAAACACACACACACACAAAAAGGGAAAAAAGCATAAAGTAAAACTCACGTGCCTGCTATTTTATTTTATTGTATTTATTTATTATGTTTTTGGCTGCCCATGTTTTTTTTTTTTTTTGGGGGGGGGGGGGTCCACAGGAAATCATTAACATTGGTAATCCATTAAATTTGATTACAATCAATTCTCTTGATTCTTGATTAGTTTTCTATGTGGAAAAATTTAGGCCTTCTCGGGACTTCAGCATCAATGCAAATGTTTTTCTTGCAGAGTTTGACATCATGACCTAAGAATTTTCACAATGCAGAAGGGTCAGGGGAAAAAAAATGCCAACATTTTGACTTGCTGTGGCACCTGTAACACTGGGGTAGATACGTTGTGTTAGTGCCATGACACCATGCCTGCGGTTATGCGTCAGCTATTTCTGCACCCATTTAGGCATTGGCTTCTCATGGTTGCATACAGTGAGCTTCAGGCTTGTACATTTGTGACAGTGAAAGCTGCACACAGGTGCAGAAGGACACAGTTTAAGGGTGACACCAGTGTTTTGTGATTGGATGATTCAGTGTTGAGAGCATGTCAGATTTCCCTGTATTGTGCAGCAGAGATTTTGGCCCCACAAGCCTTCCAAGGCCTGCAGAAGAGAAGCTTCACCACTGCACGATGCCACCACCAAGCTTTACCGTGTTGATGGCGCTGTAAAATGGATAATATCACCACCTTTTCACAATTAAGAAGTGGATATTGAGGCTGTTTGGATCATTTTCATGATAAGGCATAATTGATTAACAAATTATTATCTTCTGATCAATATGTCAGGCAATAGGAGCATTTAGCAAACATCAATGTCATTTTTGCTAGTATGACTTTTCTTATTTTATCAAATAAACAATGCTTTGGTTGTTAAAAATGGGGCCATTATAGTTTGTCCAGCAGAGGGCGGCCTGGTTTACAATGACATGGTTTACAATGCTGCCAAGTATAGCTGGGACCCCCATCACCCCTTACGGTCACATTAGCTCCAAGAAACAGGTAAAGGGACCAGCTGCCTTTCTTTTTCAGTCAGCGTGGGTGTTTTACAGCGACAAGAGATGTGGCTGTCATGCTGCCAGCTAGGTGGGGCCAGAATAGAGGAGGAGTCTATTTTGCGCAAATGCTGAATGAAGGGATGGCAACAGCCATTCAGAGTCAAGGCAATGTGACGTACATTTGTTGGTTTTATTTCGAGCTATTTATGATAAAGTTCATGTTTAAACTGTAAAACGTCAAGCCTCAATTGTGTTTGTTTGTCATCAGAATTTGATTATGAAGTGTTAGGAATTACTGCCACTTTTTATGTGTTCGAGGTCTGTGAGAAAAGTACCGTACCTTTTAATTTTTTTCAAAAACTATATGGATTTGATTCATATGTTTTTACGTCAGCCAAGCTTGAACCTTCGTGCGCATGCGTGAGTTTTTCCACGCCTGTCGGTTGTGTCATTCGCCTGTGAGCACGCCTTGTGGGAGGAGTAGTCCACCCCTCTCGTTGTTGTTTCATTGCGAGGAAATGGCGGAATGATTTGGGCTTTTTTCCATCAGAATTTTTTCAGAAACTGTTAGAGACAAGCAGCTGGAAACCATTCGAAAAATTTATCTGGCTTTCGGTGAAAATTTTACGGGCTTCACAGAGAATAAGGACTGTTACTACAGCTTTAAGGACGGCCCACAATGGCGCACGGCGCGCCACGCTCCGAGCCACCATCGAGAGGCAGAAAACACCACATCATTTCTAAACGGATGGCTGTGTGGAGCCGGGACCGTCGTGTGCAATTTCTCTGGTTATCACAAGAGCTGGACATCAGCCATTTTCCAGCAGATTTCACTTTTAACAAGAGATTTTGTCATGGAAAGCCGCGCGGAGGCTTCGCGTGTCACGACCGATTCGCTGATCGAACGAGACAAAGGAACACCTCCATTTCGGAGTGCCAGGGGACAAGTTGGGACATGCCCAGCTCTCCACAATTTCTCTTATACTCACTGGGCTGGTAAGCATTGAAAGCCGAGATAGGAAAAAAAGCCCAAATCATTCCGCCATTTCCTCGCAATGAAACAACAACGAGAGGGCTGGACCACTCCTCCCACAAGGCGTGCTCACAGGCGAATGACACAACCGACAGGCGTGGAAAAACTCACGCATGCGCACAAAGGTTCAAGATTGGCTGACGTAAAAAACATATGAATCAAATCCATATAGTTTTTGAAAAAAATAAAAAGGTCCGTTACTTTTCTCACAGACCTCGTATATTTTCACATATGCGTATGAATATTGTCAATTTTTTACTCCCAAATATCTGTGTCTGTATTGGACCCCCCAAAAATCCATATTGGTCAGGTTCTATAAATTATTGTTATATAATTTTGTGACCAATCAGTTGTTTGTTTCAGCATTATTTCTTGACATTTATGTAATGATTTGCAGTATCCCTCGTGGTATATAATCCATAGGATTCATGTTACATTCATGTTACATTTAAATGGATTTTTGCCATGGAACAATCCCTGAAGTCCATAGGACATAGGAGAAGTTGGCCCCATGCAAACTTGGCCCAGGGCTACCCCTACCCCTAACCCTAACTTGGATTGAGTCCTCTCTGGTTCTCTTGTTACTTCAGGGACTTGTCTCTATATATGTTTGCAAAATTCACCTATCACCTTATCTGCTAACAAAATTAATATTGCATTTGTCTGTGTTTTCTGGAACATGCCAGTAGTGTGGAATTGTGCACATTCTTTTTCTGAGCCCCCTTAAATGTTGCAGTGAGCGTTTGATTGTTTAGGGGAGGGTCTTTGTACAGTAGTCGCCGCTGCTGTGGGAGCTTGGTGTTTGTTTGGCTGAAACAATGAATGCATCATGTGGAGTGGATTTTTGCCTCATTGTGAGCTCCCTGAACAATAATCAGACAAATGAGGTTTTGTTCACTGAGAATTTCAGTCGGTATACTTGCTGGTCATTGGTTGTATTTGACTCCATGGTCCTGCAGGGATCTGTCCTCTTGTCACCCTTCAAAACACTGACAGTCAAAGCTCTACAGTGACACCCAGTGTTCATAAAGGCTTCCAGTCACATTAAAATCCCACGTTTTACTTGATTTTAGATCTCATGAATGACTGGAGTACTGCAGCTGAGATGTAGCTAGGAGCTGTGAGATATATATATGTAGATAGATAGATTGTGACAGTCCCACATCTCCATCCATCACCACCACACCACTTGCACAGTGTCTTAACAAAAATCTGCTGCTGCTACAAATACTGAATGGTTTGCACTACTGCACTTTCCACTTTTACTATTACCTCAGACACCACACTGTAAATACTAAATACTTGTTCTTATTGTCGAAATGTCTTGTCCTGTCATCACCGAGGGAAGGTGAGAAACGAAATTTCGATTCCTTGTATGTCTAGTACATGTGAAGAATTGACAATAAAGCCGACTTTGACTTTGATCACTCTTCTGTCCTCTTTCAGAATCACAGCCAGTTAGCATAAAAGTAATGCATCCACATTTCTTTGTGGCAAAATGAAAGAAACTAGTGATATGAGCAACACGATATTTTACCATAGCATACATACAGTTGTCTATGCTAATTTGTAAGATTTTCATACAATAAAACAGTTGAAATCTAGGCTTGCATCTCTCGTGTACCTTCTGGCAAACTGTATCTGAAATTTTACATCTTCTTTTTTAACAAAGTCCTTCTCTGTGCTGCTCCACCATGAAAACTGTAAAACTAGTGATGCAAAATTTAGACTTGCACAATGCGCAATTTCTCCAGTTACAGCCACAGAAGCCTATAAGGTCTTCTGGGTTGTCTGGGTGTCTTGGTGGCTTTCCTCACTCGTCTTCTTCTTGCACAGTCCCTTAGTTTTTAAGAACTGTCTCCTCCACACAGATTTACCATAGAGTACCATACTGTTTGTATTTCTTCATAATTGTTTAAATAAAGTCCAAGACATATTCACTGACTTGGAAATGTTCATGTATCCATCTCCTGACTTGGTGTCCAGCATACATTTTTTTTTTTTTTCAGCAATTTGTTTTCACTTGATGAAAGCATTTTGTTTTGTTCTTGTTGCCAAATAACTTTGGAGATCTTAAAAAATATTTCAATCAAGCAAAATTGCTTTGTTTCTATTTATTTTTGACAAAATATTAAAATGTGTACATAAAATATTGGGATACCAATAAATTTGTCGATAAATTATTTCTGGTTTTACTGATGCAGTCAGATTATCAATCAGGATCAGTTTGCCTTTCCAACACTATTTCTTCAAAGCTATCGATAAAACCTTTTCATAAATTGTCCATAAATATAGGTTGTGTTTGATATATCTGCTCAGTATTCAACCAAATAATAATAAATAAATAATCAAATTAGTCAGAAGCCCAACTGTCAGCCGTGCTTACAGGCCTCTTTTGGCGGCATCAAAATCCGTAGAGGTGCTCGTCACATCTTTAAAAAGCCACTACTGACCTAGAATCTCAGAGCAGAACCAGCAGAGTGATGAAAAGATGGTTGAGAACTGATACTGTGGCTTTGTTCTTCTTCTTCCAACACCGTTCCCCTATAAGGGCTGATTTTACTACCCATGCACACTTGGTGACAGCCTTTTGCTCAGCTTTGGGTACCAAATACAGGTAACTGGTGCTTGAAATAACTGAATTAAACAAGTCCCAAGTCAGCATGTTATTCGTAACCACTGTTTCAAATATGTATATTGTGTTATTTAGGCTTCTGCTTGGAATTACAAAGCATTTGTTGATTGTGAGGCATTGTTGTTGTGTCCTATTAACATTTTCCAGTTTATAGCAATTGGAAGTTGAATGGAGAGCTTATTGGAATGTAGAGTTGGGCTACCAATATGTAAACCGGGTTTGATTCTACCTTTGTGTGGTTGGACAAGACACTTCATCTTCATTGTCCAAGTCCACTCAGCTGTTCAAAGGTACCGGCCTTGGCTTCGGACTTAACCGGCGTTCTGTCCAGGTGGAACTGTTGTAGACTGTCACCCGCTTTGTCCTACATTATTCAAGTATAAGCACCAGCACCTGTGAGCCACAGTTTCTAGATAAGACTTAGACATATTTAAAGGTGCTCTGAATGATTTTTCTGCCACTAGATGTTGCACCTGTGCACGATTTTAGGATATAACCAACACTTCCCTTCTCAACCACTCCTCAACCCTCGGTCCTCCTCTTACTCTTACAGAACATACTTCTTTTTCTTCCCTAAGTTGAATGATCTAAAATTAACTGTTAAAATTCAAACTTCCATGTTTGAATAAGTTTTAATAATGTTAAGTTAGTGTGTTGCGCTGTGATTGTCCAGTCCGGCAGAATGTGTTGTGTGGGCCGCCAGAAGAGGAGGTACTGCTGGCCCACCACCAGAGGTGCCCTGCCTGAAGTGCGGGCTTCAGGCACGAGAGGGCGCTGCCGCCACGGACACAGCCGGGGGTGACAGCTGTCACTCATTATCTCCTGACAGCTGTCACTCATTCATGCTTCATCATCTCACTCCATAAAACCCGGACGTCATCTCCACCTCATTGCCGAGATATCGTCGAACCGTTCAGGTAGTATTCTCAGCCTTAAAAGTAAACTGTATGTCAGTCTGAACTCTTATTTGCAGCCGTTTTCCTGTGGTGTTCCTTGTCTGTGAGACCGGCGTTCGGTGTGACCAGCGACGGAGTCGCTTCACACCTCTACCAGATAAGTGTTTGAGACAGGAGGAGCTGCACGAGTGTGTGTGAAAGGTGGAGGTGGACTCTCGACCATTGTTGCTACTGGGTGTGCACACACCCATATCTTATTGTCTCTGCTCCCTGCCAGCAGTACCAGATCCGACCGTCGAAGACGGTGGCCACCTGGGGACTCAGGACTTGGTGGCTCCAGTATTCTCCGGGTTCGGTGGCGGAGGAAATCGTGTGGTTCCGGTTCATCTCAGGACAGACGTCTTCTATCCTCGAGCCTGCCCACACGTCACCCTTGTGATTGACTGTCTGTAAATTTCACATTCCTCTGTGTTGTGCTCATTCACAACAGTAAAGTGTTCATATTTGACTCTTTCATTGTCCGTTCATTTACGCCCCCTGTTGTGGGTCCGTGTCACTACACTTTCACAACAGGATATCTCGGCCAATGTCATGGATCCCGAGGGGCGTCACCCATCTGTTGGACAGCCAATGGAAGAGCGGGGTGCACAGGCATCTGCAGGAGGCGTGCTCGGTGAGTTGCAGCAAATCCTCACCGCCTTTACCGCTCGGCTGGATTTGATGACAGAGCAAAACGTCATCCTTAATCGCAGGATGGAGGCTCTCACCGCACAGGTGGAAGCGCTGCTGCGGCTCCTCCTCCTGCCGACCGATATTAACGTTCCACTGGTCGTTCAGCGAACCCTCCCACCATCCCCTGAAGCATACATAAGTCCCCCTGAGCCGTACGGGGGTTGTGTGGAGACGTGCGCGGACTTTCTGATGCAGTGTTCGCTCGTCTTTGCACAACGACTCGTGATGTACGCGTCTGACGCCAGCAAGGTGGCTTATGTTATTAACTTGCTTTGTGGTGAGGCACGCGCTTGGGCTACAGCGCTTTGGGAGCAAAACTCACGGCTCCTTACCTCTTATACTGGGTTTGTGAGGGAGTTCAGAACAGTGTTTGATCACCCTAACAGAGGAGAGACCGCTTCAACAGTGCTGCTGTCAATGCGACGGGTGCCGGAGCACAGCCGAATATGCAGTCGACTTCCGCATTGCGGCTGCGAGGTCCGGCTGGAATAACGTTGCGCTCCACGCCGCCTTCGTAAACGGACTGTCGTCGGTCCTGAAGGAGCACCTGGTAGCTAAGGAAGAACCGCTGGATTTAGATGGACTTATCGATCTCGTTATACGGTTAGACAATTGGTTGGAGGAACGCCGTCGGGAGTGAGACGAAGGACGTGGCCGGGCACGCGCCGTCCCTCTCCCTTCCGGGTCCGAAAAGGTTCCGCCCTCCCCACACTCCACAACCTCAACGCTCCGTGTGGCTACAGCTCCCCCTGCTGACGAAGCTATGGACGCGAGCAGGGCCACATTTAGCCCACCTATTAGACAGCGGAGGCTGGCCCGCGGGGAGTGTTTTGTCTGTGGTTCTAATGAGCACCAGCAGAGAGACTGCCCCAAGCGGTTAAATCACCAACGCCCGCCCCTAGAAACTGGGCTAAGGGTGGGCCAAGACATTCACGTGGGACATACACATATTTCCACATGACTCCCAGTTACAATCCTAAGCGGGGATTTAACCCTTAAAGCCCCAGCACTGGTGGACACGGGGTCAGAAGGGAATCTGCTGGACAGCAGATGGGCAAGGGAGGTAGGGCTCCCTCTGGTGGCGCTTCCTTCGCCATTGCAGGTGCGGGCACTAGATGGCACCCTTCTCCCTTTAATCACGCACAAGACACAACCTGTAACTCTGGTGGTGTCTGGAAATCGGGAGGAGATCGAGTTTTTTGTGACTCCTTCTACCTCCCGCGTGATTTTGAGTTTCCCATGGATGTTGAAGCACAATCCCCGGATTGATTGGCCATCTGGGGTGGTGGTTCAGTGGAGCGAAACCTGCCATCGAGTGTGTTTAGGATCCTCGGTTCCTCCCGGTTTACATGCTAAGGAGGAGGTCAAAGTCCCTCCCAATCTGACGGCGGTGCCGGTTGAGTACCACGATCTTGCTGATGTCTTCAGCAAGGATCTGGCACTCGCCCTTCCCCCGCACCGTCCATATGATTGTGCCATTGATCTGATTCCAGGCGTTGAGTTCCCGTCCAGCAGGCTGTACAACCTCTCACAACCTGAGCGCGAATCAATGGAGACCTACATCCGGGACTCATTAGCTGCTGGGCTGATCCGGAACTCCACCTCCCCGATGGGTGCAGGTTTCTTTTTTGTGGGCAAGAAAGATGGCGGACTCCGTCCATGCATTGATTACAGGAGGCTGAATGAGATTACGGTTTGCAACCGATACCCGTTGCCGTTGTTAGATTCCGTGTTCACCCCCCTGCATGGAGCCAAAATCTTTACTAAGCTGGATCTTAGGAATGCGTATCACCTGGTTCGGATCCGGAAGGGAGACGAATGGAAGACGGCATTTAACACCCCGTTAGGTCACTTTGAGTACCTGGTCATGCCGTTCGGCCTCACCAACGCCCCCGCAACGTTCCAAGCCTTGGTTAACGATGTCTTGCGGGACTTCCTGCACCGATTCGTCTTCGTATATCTGGACGATATTCTCATCTTTTCTCCGGATGCTGAGACTCATGTCCAGCATGTACGTCAGGTCCTGCAGCGGTTGTTAGAGAACCGACTGTTTGTGAAGGGCGAGAAGTGCGAGTTTCACCGCACTTCTTTGTCCTTCCTGGGGTTTATCATCTCCTCTGACTCCGTCGCCCCTGATCCGGCCAAGGTTGCGGCGGTGAGAGATTGGCCCCAACCTACAAGCCGTAGGAAGCTGCAACAGTTCCTCGGCTTCACTAATTTCTATAGGAGGTTCATTAAGGGCTACAGTCAGGTAGTCAGCCCCCTGACAGCCCTGACCTCTGCAAAAGTCCCCTTCACCTGGTCGGATTGGTGCGAAGCCGCGTTCAAGGAGTTGAAACAACGGTTCTCTACTGTGCCAGTGTTGGTGCAGCACGACCCTAGCTGCCAGTTTGTGGTTGAAGTGGACGCCTCTGACTCATGGCTAGGAGCCGTGCTATCCCAGAGCGGAGAGACCGATAAGGTTCTTCACCCGTGTGCCTACTTTTCACGCAGGTTGACCCCGGCTGAACGGAACTACGACGTCGGCAATCGAGAACTCCTTGCGGTGAAAGAGGCTCTTGAGGAGTGGAGACACCTGTTGGAGGGAGCGTCTGTGCCGTTCATGGTTTTCACTGACCATCGGAACCTGGAGTATATCAGGACCGCCAAGCGGCTGAACCCCAGGCAAGCCCGCTGGTCACTGTTCTTCGGGCGTTTTGACTTCCGGATCACCTATCGCCCTGGGACCAAGAACCAGAGATCGGATGCCTTGTCCCGGGTACATGAAGAGGAGGTCAAAACTGCGCTGTCGGATCCACCGGAGCCCATCCTTCCTGAGTCCACTATCGTGGCCACCCTCACCTGGGACGTGGAGAAGATCGTCCGGGAGGCCCTGGAACGAAGCCCGGACCCGGGAACTGGACCTAAGAACAGACTATACGTCCCACCAGAGGCCAGGGCTGCGGTCCTAGACTTCTGTCACAGTTCCAAGCTCTCCTGTCATCCGGGGGTGCGAAGGACCGTGGCAGTTGTCCGGCAGCGCTTCTGGTGGGCGTCTATGGAGGCCGATATCCGGGAGTACATTCAGGCCTGCACCACCTGCGCCAGGGGCAAGGCTGACCACAGGAAGGCCCAAGGACTGCTCCAACTGCTTCCTGTGCCTCATCGCCCCTGGTCCCACATCGGCCTGGATTTTGTCACGGGCCTCCCACCGTCCCAGGGCAACACCACCATCCTCACGATAGTGGACCGATTCTCCAAGGCGGCCCACTTCGTGGCCCTCCCGAAGCTCCCTACGGCCCAGGAGACAGCAGACCTCCTGGTCCACCACGTCATCCGTCTGCATGGGATCCCTACTGACGTTGTCTCGGATCGTGGTCCCCAGTTCTCCTCACACGTCTGGAGGAGCTTCTGCCGGGAACTGGGGGCCACCGTGAGCCTCTCGTTCGGGTACCATCCACAGACGAACGGACAGGCAGAACGGGCCAACCAGGAGTTGGAACAGACCCTCCGCTGTGTGACATCCGCGCACCCGATGGCCTGGAGCAACCACCTGGCCTGGATCAAGTATGCACATAACAGCCAGGTGTCTTCTGCCACCGGCCTCTCCCCATCTGAGGTGTGTTTGGGGTACCAGCCCCCATGATTTCCTGTGGTTGAGGGAGAGGTCGGTGTGCCCTCGGTCCGGGCCCACCTTCGGAGGTGCCATCGGGTGTGGCGCACCGCCCGTTCTGCCTTGTTGAAGGCCCGGACGAGGGCCAAGGCCCATGCAGACCGCCGGCGGTCCCCGGCCCCTGCATACCAGCCCGGGCAGGAGGTGTGGCTATCGACGAAGGACATCCCGCTTCAGGTGCAGTCACCGAAACTGATGGACAGGTTCATCGGACCCTTCCGAATCCTCAAGGTCCTCAGCCCTGCCGCAGTGAAGCTCCAGCTCCCAGCTTCACTGCAGATCCACCCGGTGTTTCACATCTCCAAGATCAAACCACACCACACCTCACCCCTCTGTGCTCCCGGTCCGGCGCCGCCTCCTGCCCGGATCATTGACGGGGAGCCGGCCTGGACAGTGCGCTGGCTCCTGGACGTCCGTCGAATGGGCCGGGGGTTCCAATATCTGGTGGACTGGGAGGGGTATGGACCCGAAGAACGCTCCTGGGTGAAGAGGAGCTTCATCCTGGATCCGGCCCTCCTGGCCGATTTCTACCGTCGACACCCCGATAAGCCTGGTCGGGCGCCAGGAGGCACCCGTTGAGGGGGGGGTCCTGTTGTGTGGGCCGCCAGAAGAGGAGGTACTGCTGGCCCACCACCAGAGGGCACCCTGCCTGAAGTGCGGGCTTCAGGCACGAGAGGGCGCTGCCGCCACGGACACAGCCGGGGGTGACAGCTGTCACTCATTATCTCCTGACAGCTGTCACTCATTCATGCTTCATCATCTCACTCCATAAAACCCGGACGTCATCTCCACCTCATTGCCGAGATATCGTCGAACCGTTCAGGTAGTATTCTCAGCCTTAAAAGTAATCTGTATGTCAGTCTGAACTGTTATTTGCAGCCGTTTTCCAGTGGTGTTCCTTGTCTGTGAGACCGGCGTTCGGTGTGACCAGCGACGGAGTCGCTTCACACCTCTACCAGATAAGTGTTTGAGACAGGAGGAGCTGCACGAGTGTGTGTGAGAGGTGGAGGTGGACTCTCCACTATTGTTGCTACTGGGTGTGCACACACCCATATCTTATTGTCTCTGCTCCCTGCCAGCAGTACCAGATCCGACCGTCGAAGACGGTGGCCACCTGGGGACTCGGGACTTGGCGGCTCCAGTATTCTCCGGGTTCGGTGGCGGAGGAAATCGTGTGGTTCCGGTTCATCTCAGGACAGACCTCTTCTATCCTCGAGCCTGCCCACACGTCACCCTTGTGATTGACTGTCTGTAAATTTCACATTCATCTGTGTTGTGCTCCTTCACAACAGTAAAGTGTTCATATTTGACTCTTTCATTGTCCGTTCATTTACGCCCCCTGTTGTGGGTCCGTGTCACTACACTTTCACAACAGAATGTTCTTATGTGCCGACGCGGGTTGAGGAGCGGACCTGCGTCTGACTGAACCCAGCGCTAAATAACCAGAAAGCGGTTCCAAAAAACAAAACAAGTTTATTTTCCCCCTCTTGTGCAATACTCAGTGTACAAACATAAAAGCGCGTTTGTCTGGCGGAGTGAAGGACGGCGCGCTCTCCAGCGCCCAAAGGGATCGAAGCCCGGCGCTTCTGGACTCACGTTCACCGCCAAACACCCCCCAGGTGGACACGACAAACTGACTCTGTGAAGGATAGAAAAGGTGAGGTAAGTCAGCAGCTACAACTAATATCCTTCAAAGGCACACACTATCAGCAACACATTCAGGTCTGAATCTAAGCTTTCTGTAAATGAGCAGCTTCTCACAACAGGTGGAGGATCATCAGTCCGCACGCCACGGCGGTGAGAAGCGAGCTGCACAATTCTCATCAATGTTCAAATATACTGCGTAACAAAATATCAAATTACTATTAACACTTATTCAGACAATCAATCACCTCTGATGTGTGCTGACAGCATGTGTCCCTCACCCGTCCTCCTTCACAGGCACGATGTGTCAAACCCAGGCGCGGTCCTCAGCGTCTCACAAACGAACGTCACAAGGTCGAGTTCCCGGCAATTCTGCTTGAATCACTCATGGCTTAAATCCAGAACGCCATCTAATTATCTGCTTCAGCTGAAAGTCTTTAAGTTTGCACGTGAGCATCATCCACAGGTGCTGCAAATCATGCTGATGAGGGTGAAGGACTCTTCTGCCAGCACCTTCTCCACAGACAAAAACCAGTTTGCATACCACCTGGAGAGCAAAGAAAAGAAAAGAACACCAAAATGTCCAGCCAAACCCCCCCAACACACAACAGTTCTAGCCTGATATAAATGAAGCCCCACTGACCTGCTGTCGTTATGACAAACTATGTGTGAGCAAAATGACAGATTCACTATAAAATATAGCATCAGTCCATTCACATGCACATAGGTTTTGATATTATATATGTATAATACCTCAACACCTCCTCCATCCATTCTTGGTTTTAAGAAGGAAGTCCTCCCCCTCTGCTGAATGATTTGGATTACTGCATGTTTTTAAACCTCTTCCTATGAATACAACGTAATAAAATTCAGCACTGTGAAAATGTACTTTATTTCTTGAATGTGAATCCTTATGTGATGTGGGGGTGGGGGTTGGGTTGCATGTTTAACATGTCATTCTTGAGATTTGTGACTGCCGAATTATTGGAGATACGACAATTATTTTGACAATCAATTAATCAACGAAATAATCAACCAATTATAGATTAGTTGTTTGATCCATAAAATGGGGTAAAAAATGTAAATGTTTTTCGAGACCAAGATGAGACCCAAAGCCCGCTGGTGTTCAGTTTATTGTCAAAGAAACTAGTAAAATAAACCAACATATATTCACATTTAAGTAGCCAAAATCAAAGAATTATGATATTTTATATAAATGACTCAAAACTATTAATAAATATCATGTCAATTAATTCAGTGTCATTCAATAATCAGTTAATCACTGCAGCTCTGCATGTTATATCAAGGTGACTCTTAACTTCATGAAAATTTTAACGTGAATATTTCCTGCCATTAAAGTGAAAAAGTTTAGAAAATATGATCAGTTGTTTTTTTTTTTAAACCGAATATTCTAATCAGTATTGGCAACATTTCATTGTGTGTTTCTCTTGCTGAGATTGACCATTCCACCAAATTTAATGGAGTCTTTGACTAATAGCGCTGATTTTGGCTTTTATAAGCAGAAAGCATGTAATTAATCATCTTCACATAAAATTTTACTGTTCTGTTCCTTCACTGATTAAACAATCCTTCTAAATGTTTCACTGTGGGATTTAGGCTCAGACACAAAGCAGCCATTGATGAATTGTTCACACCTGCAGTCATTGTGTTCTGAACTGTCGTTCTGTCTCACACACTATATTTTACAGAGAGCTGGGCAGGGATTTTCCGGTTCATGGCTTCTTGTTTAGTTTTGAGGATTGTGTTAATTTTGCTTCCCCACACATGTGTAAAACAGGAATTCATGTCTGCGTCCCATATGATGGATCAAACTGAAAGTCTGTTTCCCCACATGCATATTACAGTATGAAACACTCTCATGTAGTTTAAATTTGAAATGTAAATAAATTCATTTGGTAATTTCTTCTTCTTATTATTATTATTATTATTTTGGTTTCCTGGCTGCAGAGCTTGTCTCAGCTTGCTGATTGCCTCCTCATTCTTACACCTGTGTTGTGTCTCCACCCTCTTCCGTTGAAGTCATGGCATGTTTTGGGGAATTTATTGTAAGCTGTCAAGGGAGAGTGATATCATCTGTGTGCCAGAGGCTGATATTGTTCCAGCGATATCATTGTGCTCAGCAGACCTTTCCAAGTTATTGTGTTTTTCACTCTGGGTGGCTGGAGCGTACCATTCGTACCCTGCACACCAGCAATGCAGCAGACTTTTGTAATCAGCTTGTGTGTGTGTGTCTACGTACAATATAACTCAGAAACTGGTGAGCAGATATTCACCAAATTCTGTCAGAATATTCCTTGGCTACCTATAGTAAAAGTAAGTCCCTTTGGCTGCTCCCTTGTTTTGCACTTGGGGTTGCCACAGCAAATCCAAGGTGGCTCTGCATGTTGAATTGGCACAGGTTTTACGCCGGATGCCCTTCCTGACGCAACTCCACATTACATGGAGAAATGTGGCAGGGGTGGGATTTGAACCCGGAGCCTTCTGAACTGAGACCAAGCACATTAACCACTTGGCCACCACCCCTGCCTCCCTTGGCTACATATCAAGAGTTGATTAACATTTGGATTTGATTGGTCAAACGTCAGAATCAAGGACTAGAAAAATACAAATAAGTTGCCCATAAAGGCAAGGGACACAACTGTAAGTTGGTTTTTGACTGTTAGCCCATCTTATTTTCAACAAAAAGATGAGCGGCAATTGAGACGTTTTGAGCCTGACCCAGAAAAAACAGGGTGTGGTTTTCCATCTTTTGCATTATGAGGAACCAGTATTTCTCAAGAATGCACGAAGTTTTGACTCACTGTGCAATGTTGAGAAATGTTGGCATCTCAGAATGTAAAACATTTTCTGGGTCAGGCTCAAAACGTCTCAGTCGCTGCAAATTCTGAAATGAATAAACAGTCGAGCCGTTGTCACACTTGCCTTGCCATTTGAGGAGCTTCTTTAGCCATCTAGCGGGTGATTTGAGCATTTCAGGGTTTCTGATACATTTCCTACTTGAAACCTAAAATCCCCCAAAAAAGGCATTTATATATATATATAGGTAGGGCTGTCACGATTAGGAATTTCTGGAGACGATTAATTGTCAGACAAATAATTGCGATTGACGAATATATTGTCTACGAGGTCTGTTAGAAAAGTATCCGACCTTATTATTTTTTTTAAAAAACCATATGGATTTGAATCACGTGTGATTACATCAGCCAAGCTTGAACCCTCGTGGGCATGCGAGAGTTTTTTCATGCCTGTCGGTGACGTCATTCGCCTGTGAGCACGCCTTGTGGAAGCAGTGGTCCAGCCCCCTCGTCGGAATTCCTTTGTCTGAGAAGTGTTGTGAAAGTGTTGGAACACGGACCCACAACAGGGGGCGCAATGAACGGACAATGGAGAAGGTAAATAAGATTTACTTCTGTGAAACAGGCACAATTAATATAACAAACACAATTTGGGGTAGAATCCGCTGGTGTCGTGTGGGCAGGCTCGAAGGTAGGAGACGTCCGTCTCAGTCGAACCGGAACCACCCAGATCTCCTCTGCCACCGAACCCTGGAAATACTGGAACCGCCAAGTCCCGAATTCCCAGGTGGCCACTGCCTCCGCTCGTCGGATCCGGTACTGCTGGCAGGAGAGAGCGACAACACACAGGCGTGGATGACCGCACCCAGTAACGGAGAGGGGAGAAGCCGCCTCCACCTCTTGTCAAAGAACAGCAGGAAGGTGAGTACTTATCCAAAACAGTGAAGCTATCTGTAGTCACCAGTCCTGAAAAGGTTTAATAGGTTTAGCTGGTTAATATATATAAATGCAGAGAATACTACCTTAGTCTTAGGCGATATCTCGGCACTGAGGTGGAGACGCCGTCCTCCTGATATACCTCTGTGCTGAGTGGAACAGCTGTGTCTGGTGATGGGTGACAGCTGTCACCCAGGCTACTCCCATGATGCGGCAGCGCCCTCTGGTGCCTGGAGCCCGCACTCCAGGCAGGGCGCCCTCTGGTGGTGGTGGGCCAGCAGTACCTCCTCTTCAGCGGCCCACACAACAAGAAGTTGCTGAGAGACTGCCGCTGTGCTTGATCAAAAATTTTTCAAAAACTGTGAGGCACATCCGAGTGGACACCATTCGAGAAATTCAGCTGGTTTTCTGTGAAAATTTTAACGGCTGATGAGAGATTTTGGATTGTTTCTATCGCTGTAAGGACTTCCCATGGAGCGGGATGTCGCGCAGCGCTCCGAGGCGATGTCGTCATCCTGTTTCAAGCTGAAAACCTCCAAATTTAAGCCTCTGTTGACCCAGGACGTCGTGAGAGAACAGAGAACTTTCAGAAGAGGTCGGAATCAGTAGTTTATCCGGACATTCCACTGTTAAAGGAGATTTTTTTAATGAAAGACGTGCGGACGGATTGGCGCGTCGCGCGGCGTGCCCGCCACAGGAAAAACACCTCCGTTGGAAGCCTTAAGGACAAGTTTGAACATGCCTTGCTGTTAAACAATTTCTCAGATACTCACTCAACTGAAAGCCACCAAAAGCCGCCTGGATTTTACAAATGTTATCAACACGGAGGTGTTTTTCCTGTGGCGGGCACGCCGCGCCGGCTGCGAGCTGACGCGCCAATCCGTCCGCACGTCTTTCATTAAAAAAATCTCCTTTAACAGTGGAATGTCCAGATAAACTGCTGATTCCGACCTCTTCTGAAAGTTATCTGTTCTCTCACGACGTCCTGGGTCTACAGAGGCTTAAATTTGGAGGTTTTCAGCTTGAAACAGGATGACGACGTTGCCTCGGAGCGCTGCGCGATGTCCCGCTCCGTGGGAAGTCCTTACAGCGATAGAAACAATCCAAAATCACTCATCAGCCATTAAAATTTTCACCGAAAACCAGCTGAATTTCTCGAATGGTGTCCACTCGGATGTGCCTCACAGTTTTTGAAAAAATTTTGATCAAGCACAGCGCCAGTCTCTCAGCAACTTCTCAGACAATGAAAATCCGACGAGGGGGCTGGACCACTCCTTCCACAAGGCGTGCTCACAGGCGAATGACGTCACCGACAGGCGTGAAAAAACTCACATGCGCACGAGGGTTCAAGCTTGGCTGATGTAATCACACGTGATTCAAATCCATATAGTTTTTTAAAAAATAAAACTGTCGGTTTCTTTTCTAATAGATCTCTTTTTTTTTCTTTTTTCCCCCTTCTTTATGTTCTACTATTGTAGTATAATTACACAACTCTGGAAGAATGTTTGGCTTCTGTGAGTGGAGAAACTGGGAATGGTGCAACATTTTTATTTTAATTTTACATACAGTCCCAACTTTTTATGATTTGTGGTTGTTTCTGTTGCATTTCTGAAATTGTTTCTCCTCATCAGTCACGTTTTGTGCTTAAACACTGCATTAAGCTCAAGATTGAACAAATAAATACCTTTGGAAAATAACAGCTGTTAAAGTTCAGAGTTCTCACCTGCTTTTTGTGATCTGTGCATCTGAACATCACCACAGCTTCTCCATGTCAGGGTTTTTGTTTTTTGTGGCTCAGTTCATTCATATATTCTCATTTTTTTAAATATGTTTTTAAAGCTATTTGACCGTTTATTTCATCTCATGATCTCATAAATTCAGCATACGACGCGCACATGGTGTGAACAGGACGGTAACGGCAGAATCACACCTTTAGAGAAAGTTCAGAGAGAAGTAAAGGTAGCTTCACGTTTTGGGTTTTTTTTTTTTAACTTGTTCACTTGGGTTAAAATCCTCTCTCTGTTCCGCGCTCGATGCGCACTGATGGTCCTCAGACTGTAATGTGTCGCGCCTGCATTCAGGAATCTCCCTCACACACCCCCTCCCTCGCAAACTGCAGCCTGTTGACTCCGTGCGCGCACGCACACACACACAGACACACACACCAACAGCTTTGCATTTTAGACAGCTTTTGAAGAAGACGGCCACTGTTTTAATCGGCCGTCTTATCCAAACGGCAGGACGGATCGCTCTTCAGCCTCCATGTTATTGTCCTGCCTTAAGACGAGAGCAAGGCTGCAGCACAATGACATCAGATTCTGAGTCGTTTTATGTTTTGTGGATAAAATAAATAATTCACGGTAATCGCGAATATGAAAAATAATCGCGAATATGAAAAATAATCGCGGTTGACGAATATTGTAATAATTGTGACAGCCCTATATATAGGCACACAGAGCTGTGACCTCCCAGTGTTGATGCCTAAAAAAATCAGTTTTGAAAGTTTTATGGTTCTTCAGTTTTGAGATACAAATGTTTGCTGGAAGGACATATGGGAGGATGAAATTTCTCGTGACAAGCATAATTTACATTTGTGAATGATCCAAAAACACTTTTTCCAGGATTTCTCCACAACCAGTAGAGTTACAGAGAAAATCCAGACCTTATGTCAGTCAGCTAATCATTCACCAATATGTGGTATTAGTGCCATCATGATCACTTCAAACAGCATGAAATGATGTCCCAATACTACAAAAACACATTTTGTGGAAATTTGCAACCTGGATGGCTAGATCAACAATGTCTGTTTTGTTTGTCTTGTTACTTGGTTTGGATGATGTCAACATCATTGGAAAATCACAATATCTACAGTAACACTGTTCACTTTTCCTGCATGTCTTTGGAAGCGGAAGGAACCAAGAGCACTTGGAGGGAACCTACGCAGACACAGGGAGAACCAGGCAGGGAACTCTTCTTGATATCTCATTTCTTTTTTCTGTGCTCAGCCGTAAAACTGTAAGTCAAGTCTCAGTCAAAAAATAAATATGTGTTTGCATTATAGTAGTGATAATGGAATTACTGTAGTGTGTATGGGGGAGGTTGTGGCACCACATCACAATGTCAGTCAGCCATTGATAATGGATTCATCCAGCTGTCCAACCCTACTCACTAACACCACTCTTCTTATATATTGAACTGACTGTCATATTCTTGGTGCTCAGTATTTCACATCTCTGATATGCATTGCCTTTCATTCACCACTGTGCTGATCACAGAGAGTTTTAACTTTGAGACTTGGAGAATGAGTGCTTCCAAGGTGATGCTGAAGGCAACAAATGTTGACTGTTGTTTTGATATTTGTGATGCAGTTGTGCCATTTCATCTAGAACAAGAGCAACAGAGATTTCTGACATCCGCCAGTCTAGATTACCTCCAAAAGTCAGTGGAGACCTACATGGACTAATATCTATTTGTGGTGAAAATTTGGTGAGAATCTGAAGTAGATTTGACTTAATCCTTCAAAGCCTATATAAAGTGAAAGTTGATCTAGGATCCAGATCACCTCCAAAATTTAATAAAGTCTTCCATGGCCTAATATCTATCAGTGGTCAAAATTTTGTCAAAATCCATACAGTAGTTTTGACTTAATCCTGCTAACAGACAGACAAATAAATAAACAAACGCTGATGATTTTATTACATCCTTGGCAGACGTAATAAAATATACAGCTAAATGAGTTTCACAGTTCGTCCCGTACATCATGCAGAAAAAAATCCTATTGAATTTAGAGCAAAATCACTGCCAAATATACTTGTGAAATTGTGACAAGGAAAAAGTAATCCAACTGGAATGAGATATGGAGTGTCAGATGAGATTGTCAAACAGGATGAGACTTGATGACAGCTCCTGGTGTTTGGTATCAAAGCAAGCAAGAGAATGAAGAACAAAGCCAGAAACAGACAATAATATTTGAAAAGGGTTTCATACACTGATGCTCATGTACACACTGTGTGTTAATGAGTAATGTTTCCACAAGCGTGTAAATTTGATTTGGTTTAAGATAGATTCAGGTTATGTTTCAGATATGTTTGGCGATGTTGATATCTTTACAGGTGAATGAAGGTCCAAGTCTTTCGTGTTCTGGTGCTGCCTGTCTTGGTGTATGGTTATGAGACTTGGACACTCATCGGTGACTTACGGGGAAGATTGGATGTTTTTGGTACTAGACGTCTTCGAAGGATTCTTGGGTACTGCTGGAATAACTTTGTATCGAACGAGCAGTTACTAAATAGCAGTGGTGGGCACAGTTCTGCTGATCCGCTAATTATCGAAGATAATGTTTTCATTATCGGATTAGCTTTTCAGATAACTTTGAAAACCATCATCGAACCAATTATCTTCCGATAATTTTTAAACCGCTAACATTTTTGCAGACATAGCTTTTTGTAGTAGATGCACAGTTCTATCCTCTACAAGTAGGGAAGAGCTGGTTCTAGAAGAAACTGCTCTATCCTCTGCAGGCAAAGGAGAACTGGTCATAGAAAAGAAAAAAAACTAATTTCTTTTGACTCCATACTAATATGTTGGCAATAGCACCCAAGTCATCCAGAGGCATAGAGTTTTAACTTATGGTTAGAATTTTAACCAAACTAATTTTGGACAAGTTATTTAAATTAACATCATGTCTGTAGTTTTATAAAGTGAAAATATCAGATATATGTTTTAGTTTTAAAGTAATGCACTTATTTTGAAGGTTTTAGTGTGGACATGGTGTGTGCGCAGTGCATTATGGGTAAAAGTTCACAACAGGAGAAATGCATTTGAGACGCTCTGATCAGGCTCCACATGGACAACAGCATTAAACTCTGTATATTGTGCCTAAAACTCTAGTGAATATATATTCTCTGGGTTTATAGACATTATGTGTTTGTTTTATGTAAAAATGCCAGAAGAAGCCCAGGTTGCTTTTCCAAAAGCCGAAATTGTGATTTAGGCCGTGTGATATAACTGGTGTCAAAATGCACAGAACACTGCAATCTACTGGCAACCGGTTATATCACAGTGTTGTCAACCGCAGGATTTTAAAATTATCTGTAGGTTTCCAAAACCTGAGAGTCCACACATGTGGAGATAAAATAAAAAAATAATAGATCTGACAGGTTTAGTTGTACAGTGTGTGGTGTCAGCCACACGGTATAAACAACACAAACAGATTTCACACATTCCCAGGTCAAACACCTTGCTATCTGATTGGCTGCATGTCACATTTAGCTCTTCACGTCCTTCTTAACACACCACACACGGCAGGAATATCTGATAAGATTATATTAAGCATCATCACGATTGTCGGTCATCCTTAAGATTGTCTGAAGGGGAAGATCGGGTCTGATATCGGCCTAATTATCTTGCCATGTGAACCAGGCTTGATGCCATGACGCCTCACGGAGCGACTGATTGATGCATTATGACACCGCACCGAACATGTTTTCACTATTATTTGATTTCTTTGTGTGACTGACATCGTTATTCAAGCATTCACAAGGCGATTCCTATCGCCACACAATTCCAACCACACATGAGAAAGTTTTTTGACAGTTCTTGTTATTGAAAGAAACCTTGTCTCCCTAACCCGATAGAGTTGTGATGTCATCACGCGTGCGCTTAGGCGCTGTCTAACGGGATCTTGAAAATTTCTTTCTTTTTTTATACAAATGAAAAAAATGAGATATTTTACAAAAGCACATTTATTTGTAAACACCAACACATTACATTGATTCAGTTGTGTTGGTTTTTACATAGAATGAATGAATCAACCAATCACTATGAGCGGAGGCTTAGTTACCCAAAAGCCAGTGGGTCGCTCACATTCCACCTGGCTTCGCTGCGTTGAATGGTTTGTTCCAGTTTTCACCTCATCAAACATTTGTACCATTGAAAGAATGTAATAAAACATTCATTATTTGTTTTATATAATGACTAAATATTAATAACTATAACTAAATATTGATATTTTATTAATTTATAAACAACAGTAAAGGGACTTACATTTTGGTGTTCCACTGCTGCTGAAGTCCAAATTGTGACATGTAGTCCAGTGATGCAGTACACTGTCTTCGGACTTCCATTAAAAAAAAAAAAGTCTTGGTGTACTTCCTTAGCCCAGCCAAAAATCGTGTCAGCTTTTCATCAGAACAGCTTTTCATGCATCCAGACGGCTTACGGCGGAGTGGATTTTGTGTGTGTGTTTGCGTGTTACAAGATCTTGCACCATCAGTTAGCTCAATCAAATAGTTGCCTCTCTTGTGTCATTGTTGCACGTGTGTGTGTGTGTGTGTGTGTGTGTGTGTGTGTGTGTGTGTGTGTGTGTGTGTAGAGTGCAATGGAACCAAATTTGCACTCTAAATGGAACCAAACTGCACTCTAAATGTAATGCAACACAAATGGGACGAATACAAGGATCCACTCAGCCGTTATATAATCAATAATATATTTGACATTCAGTGCTATACAAAAAAATTCTATCCAAAAAGAAAGACAAAGGAAAGTATATGTAAAGGTCACTTCAAATAATACTGTGACCGTTACCTGATATATTACCTGATCACATTTCTGCCTGAAATATGACTTTTAAATTTTCAGACTCTGTTCCAGGTTAGTCTGTGGTCATTACCCACAATCCTCTGAGCTGCTGTTGATATTTGGACATGATTAGAGCAGCATCCTCAGAAAAGACACCTCTTCGACTTTGCCCACAGGCTGTTTTTGAATTCCAGTGCCATATATTTCTTAAGTCTGAAGTCACTCCCAAAAACTTCCATGATGTCATTCCCAGTTTGGCAGCATTATTATTCTTTCCAACAGAATGGACCTGAGTGTGAAGTGCTGAGCTTTGCTGTCAGTTATTTCCAAAATATGAGATGAGTGCTCAGCTGGTGAGACACCGTGGTGGACACGGCGTGTTTGTTCAAGAGTGTTTTCATGTCATTTGATGACGTTCTCGTCGTCGCTCACCTCAATGCTGTGATCAGCTGATCGTCTGTGCTTGAGCGCAACTGCCATTTCTCACTTTGCATCTTAAACCGTGAGCTTATAGTACATGGTTAAGTGTCCAGTGCTTAGGTGGTGGGCTTGAGACCAGAAGATCCTCTGTTTAACGACCCTTAGGCAAGGGCTTAGGCAGTTGAGTGCCTTGCATGGCAGCACCCTGACATTAGTGTGTGGGTGAATGTGAGGCATCGTTGTAAAGCACTTTGAGTTTCTGATTCAGAGGGAGAAATGCAATATAAATGCTGTCCATTTATCACTTTACACCTGCCCAAGTCAAACAGTTTTTTCCTCTACCGAAAAGAAATCTGCCAGAATCCGTCTGTTTGCTTGTTAGGAGGATTACTCAAAACTTTTAAGTAAATTGATGAAAAATGGTTGAATAACTAATTTTATCACAAGGGAGTACAGTTTGGTGTCACCAGGATTTAAATGTGGATTCTGAATTTTTTATTTATTTATTTTTTACATGATGAAATGGGCCTTATATACCTTGTGGAATTTCAGTCGGATCTCTAAATTATTTCATCTGATCTCTATGAAACCTGTACGATGGATCAGTCTCATCAGCAGAAAGAATCTGCTCATTTTTGGGTTGATCCAGTTATTTTCGTCGACATACAGAAACAGGAATTTTTAAAGATTACTTCTTTTAATCACCTTGTTCAGTTTTTCAAAACTATTTCAGGTTATCACCATGACACTTTGTGAAATAATCAATGTTATCAGGAGGAAACATGAAGGGAAAAAAATAAATTAACACTGCATTGTGAAGATGCTTCCATTCAAAACTGTGTTAAACTAAATGACATAGTGTTAAATCATCTGTATCAAATTGTAGATTAACTCAATTAGTGCTGCTCAGTTAACACTTCGGTATGGTTGATTTAACATGATTGGTATGCAACATGTGTAAAATTGTAGCTGCCTCCAACACCTCGTACACCTGTTGTTACAACTATTTGCTCACACCAGTGGCTGAAAGACAGAGTGTGCGCTGTGAGAGCCCATTCGATCCCTCTCGCAGCAGGTATCGGCCAAATTCCAGCTGACACACATGAACATCTAACACCGCTCGCTTGGCACTTTGAAAATGTGTGGCCATTTGCTCTATTAGCATGAAAACAGTCATCAGACAATCACTGTCGAGCTGGATGTAAAATTTGTCTAAGTGCCCCCACAAGTGTGGTGTTGCAAAAAGCAACACACATGTGGTGCATGTGTATCGCACGTGTGCGCATGTCACGCCCCCTCCCCCCGACAAATGTGGCGTGCTGGGGGGGACACTTGCATAAAATGCTTATATGTATGTACAGATCTGATCACATGGGGGCTGGACAGCCAGGTCTGAGGGCACACAACACGTCAGAGCACAACACGTGATGATGGCTCAGTGTACACGACGTGTCACATTACAAACGGAGACCACCGCCAGGACAGGTATATAAATACGACAATACCTACATACGCAGTTAGATTTTAGACAAATACGAAAATGAATGACCACATAACACAGAGTGACACGTTGGTCTGGGTGCTGAGTGGAAAGGGGGATGTGTCTTCCCACAACTGCTGCTGCTGAGATCTCTGCTCCTGGGGGTCCCAGCTGGGGAACACATACTGTGTTTTGAAGGACATTGTTGTGTGGGCCGCCAGAAGAGGAGGTACTGCTGGCCCACCACCAGAGGGCGCCCTGCCTGAAGTGCGGGCTTCAGGCACGAGAGGGCGCTGCCGCCATGGACACAGCCGGGGTTGACAGCTGTCACTCATCAACTCATGACAGCTGTCACCCATCTCCACTTCATCAATCCACTCCATAAAAGCCGGACATCATCTCCACCTCGCTGCCGAGATATCATCTACCTGTGAAGGTAATTTCTCTGCTGACTTAAACTTAAATAATAGTCTGAACTCTTTTGCAGCCGTTTTCCTGTGGTGTGCCTTATCAGCTGGATTGGCGTTTGGTGTGAACAGCGACGGCTACGCTTCACACCCAATCCAGATAAGTGGTTTAACAGGAGCTGCACGAGTGTGTGATTAGAGGTGGAGGTGACTTTCCACCTTCTGACTGTTTTGTCACTGGGTGTGCACACACCCACATCTCACTGTTTGTGCTCCTCGCCAGCAGTACCAGATCCGACAGTCGGGGACGGTGATCACCTGGGAATTCGGGACTTGGCGGCTCCAGTATTCACCGGGTTCTGTGGCGGTGGAAATCATGTGGTTCCGGCTCTTCTCAGGACAGACGTCTTCTATCCTCGAGCCTGCCCACACGTCACCTTTGTGTATTGACTGCTATCAGATTCTGTGATTGTCTGTATAATCGTTGTGCACATTCACAACATTAAATTACCTTTTGGCTCATCTATTGACCATTCATTTGCGCCCCCTGTTGTGGGTCCGTGTCACTACACTTTCCCCAATAGACATGAACTTACAACATTCCGCCGTGAGGCACATGTCTCTGCCTGCTGTCCTCATGTGGAAATACATAAAACATCTTTTGCCTTCGCACCGAGTTGCAGCGGCTGCACACAGAGCACCTCGGCAGGCTGCGGGCTGGCCCAGTAGATGTGGACATGATAAGAGCGCCTTTCTCCATTCATGTCATTTCATGACTGTATGTCTGTGACCATGGGTCATCTACAGAGGAACAGACGGTTCATACTTATATCGTCCTTTCAATAAGAGGGATTCAATAAAATGCTGTGTTTTTTTTATGGTGTGTTTTTTTTTTTTTTAAATCCATCCATCTCTTTGTTGATTTCAGGCATTTTTCTGCACCTTTTACAGGCCAGCGATGGTAGCGCAGTGGTAAAGTTTCTGACTGGCAGTTAGAGCTTTTGTAAAATGCAGGTTCGAATCCCGTGGGTGGCATATATTGTTTTTTTCTACAACAGCTGCGCGATGCACGAACACATGCTTCAGCTGCTTGCACTGTGTTCCTCCTGCGACAGTTTCATGCACGCTTGTGCACAACACCATCGCATGCACAAAACCAGAGCAGTGGGATTGTTCACACCTACCCGTCGGCTCGATGTTTTTGTGGTTCACTCATATGAGCTGTTCCGCCGTGATTCACCCTGATTTGTATTACTTATTCGTACTATGTGTGAAGGGGCCCTTACAGTTTTTTTTCCTCAACATTTTGATCAGTCTTTGAAAAACTAAATCACAGATCTTAATGAAACATGTGTATGTGTGCATGTATATATACATGGATAAAAAACCACCAGCCACCAAAAAGTGGAGCGCCGACAATAACAGCTGCTCAGTCTGATTGTCTCCTTGTCTTTTCGGGTTTGTGATCGTGGTCATCTCGTTAAACTGTCAGGCCTGAATGAGAAAAGAGAGCCTTTAATTAGAAGAGAGCAGCATCCTGGCAGCAAATCTGCAGTGCGGCAGACGCACTCAGAATTAAAAGGAAGGGAGGTAGAACAAGCAGTGTGCCAGGGCTGCACCGCCACTGCTGCACGGAAGCTTTTACCGGCTGTTGTTGCATACCTCAGAAGTCCACATTAAACTAACTGTCAATAGTTTAGCTGACAGAGGGTGGCAGCATATAACCCTGACACAATCCAGATGTTTAAACGTCAATTTTAAGCATGTAAAAGACACCTTTACGCAGAAAATAAATGTTTAACCCCTCTGTTTGCCTTTACTTGAACTCTCGGCTGTTTCAACCAAGATGTTGCCTCATATTTCTTTTAGCGCACTTTACATACAGTCTGAATTTAATTCTGTGTGCTACATACCAATGAAACTCACATGTCCAAAATGTCCTGAGTGGTCTGGGGTCATGGTACGTGTTGAAGCAGTTGTACGAGATTTTAGATAATAGCTGATTTTGGGCAGACACAGGTGATTTTTGGCAGTAGATTTTCTCTGGCCACACAGGGGACACACTGAGTGTGTCAGTCAGCCTACTCTCTATTGGAGATTTGATGTTTTGTAATCGAATGTTATTACATAAAATCTTCACTGCACAATCTTTAAATAGGTCAGAAGAAGAAAACAGGATACAAATGTTCATAAAAATGCACCAAACACTAACACACGTCTGAGGAAGTCCAGTATCATCCTGTACATAAATTTGGATCGTGTTGATTCTCTGACACATGGAATTCCTGGGTATAATTACCATATAACTGTGCTTTGCAATTTTTTTTTTTAAACTAACAGGAACACTTCTTCCAAGCTCTGTAATCGGTGCTCATAGTTGCAGACTCTAGCTGTGCTCATATAATTTGGAAACACTGTACTGATTGCCCTTATTCTCTGTGAATAAGGGCAATCAATAGTGTTTGATTGCATTGCAGGCCCTTAGACATAAAGGTTGCATGTTTAAATCCCTATAATTAGATGTGAAAACCTCTTCAAATGCATAAAATTCTCCTCATCTTGTCCATGTCTTTGATTGATCTGTGTTGCAATTGCAGTAGATATGAAACTGTATGGTGGAAACATGAAGATCTCATTCCAAACAACTATCCAAAAATATCAGTCCTGGAAAATAATAAGTAATCTGCAAAATGTTTATTTTTGTTTTTGTTTTTCCACTGTGGAGCCATTGGGCAAGACATCACTATGTGTGGGGAGTTAATCAGGCATTCAACATTTCACTTGTGAGTGATATTACTTCAGTTGTACTGGCCCAGTTGTCACCAAACTTGGTATATGCATTACACATAGTGACCCAACAAAGACTGTTGTCTCTGTGGTCAAAATGTCAAAAGGCAAGGTCACTGGTGTGTACTTTGTACAAATTCTGTGAACACACTAACTTTTTTACAAACTGTTTGTCACCAATCTTGGCATGTGTGTTAGGCATGGTGACCACCAAGAAGTCCATTGTTTATTGGGTGAAAAGGTCAAAGGTCACTCAAGCATACTTTGTAAAAATCATTGTGCACAGTAACGTCTTTTCCAACTGCCTGATTGTCACCAAACCTGGTATGGTGACCCCAAAAAGCCTATTGATTGAAGGGTCAAAAGATCAAAGTCACTTAACTGTATTTTGTAAAAGTCCTCTGCAAAAAAATTGTCAATTGTCAATGGTAAGCTTATCAATATTTGCCAAGAGCATCTTGGGTTAGTGCTGACTATGCACTTGTCATTGCAATGTCTGAGAAGACATCTTGTAACAAAAAATAAATAAATAATGGAAAAGTGGCAAGAAAATGCTTCACGGGTTTTTTTTATGTTTTTTTTTCTAGCTATTTATAGTAGTTATTAATATGTGACATTGAAACACTGTGAATTGGTTTCTTATCTAGAATTTATAAGAAGTGAGATAAAATCTGTCTTTCCTAAAATATTGCTGCTTATGTGCAGTGTGTCAAAATTCCTTTATTGGATGACGTCTCTGCTCTGGTCCTGGTCTGGGGATGTTTGTAAAGCTGCTTTCTCACATGAATGTTGGGAAAGTGTCCAGAACTGATTGTCTGGAATTGCCCTTTCATGTAGCACACAACAGGAGATTGTACTTGTCAGGCACATAGTCGCCTACATACTCGCCTACTCTGATTGAAGTGAGAGCTGGCACTTAAATGGAGCGTGCAGCAGGAAACAGGACATGATGCAGAAACCACTCGATGTTCCTTTAATTGGTCTGATGAGTTTGGCACCGGCCAGCAGAACCAACAGAAGTATTAGGGTCTTTGTGCAAATGGCCCTTCATCTTCTTGCATCATGTATTGTTCTAGTTTCATGCCAGTCACATGATACTATCATCGTCAACGTGGCCGCTCTCTCTCTTTGAATCCACTGGACAAAGATCTGTCCTGTTTGTATGTGGACTTTGTACTAGGGAGATGGCAGGATAAAGTCTGCTTAATGCCCGGTCCCAATGATTTGGTCATTTTTATGCTCACATACTGTTCGGCTCCTCTGGGTGACGACGAGATAAATTCAGAGTTGAAGTGCACTTGTGAAAGAGGCTTAATTGGGTCATACAGCCTGGGCTGGTTTTCTAGTTTTCTGAGTCGGGACACGAGGGAGCTGGACTCTTTCTGTCTGTCGAGGGAGCTTATGCTGCCTGCAGGGGATGGAACGCGCTGACTGATGTGAAGTACAGAGTGTATATAAAAAAAAAAAAGACTCAACTGTATTTTAGGCACTGGATTGTATTTCTTTTTCTCACCCAATTTTAATTAAAGTGATCAAAAAGACCTTGCATCGCAAACCAGTATTTTTGCAGCATTTTCTAATTACTGATTGCAAATTAAGATTCGACAAACTGTCCGTAACAAGCAGTACAGTCCCTGCAGTGAGCGGTGTCGTGGCATTTGCAGTAAACTTGAATTGATGGTTGGAGGCAAGACATTAGGGCTGTACTGACATTCACATTTCTCTAATGAAGGAGATAGAAAATGACTGAGTTCTTGATGGAACTTAGCCCAAACACTTGCCTGCTTTAATGATGCACCACATTTCCCTCACTGCTTTCAGCAAAGGAATAAATCTGTTCACCCCACCCCCCGGAGCTGAAGGGTATTTTCCAGCCAACGTTCTTGAATTGGCATTGCAACCTGGCAAGCAGCATTATTATATAGTGGCGTAGTCCATTATCGGGTTTGTCCTTGCCGCTGCAGCATGCAGGAAAAACTTAGTTTGTGGCTGTTGCTCTCAACAGAACAGAGTTTTGCATTGTCCTATCATTGAAAACTTTGGCCAAAAGTTAGTCAAAAGTTAAAGTTGCTCAAATTTTGGTAAAAAGTGATGCAAATTACGAGTTGAGTTAACATGGTCTTAAAAAGGAATAGTTTGGACCATGTATCATCCTTACTTATCACGTTACGGGGTAACATATGTCACATGTCATAGAATCTAATAGACGTAGACCTATTCCATTTATTAATCCTATTAGCTCAACCAATAATTTGCATCACTTTTTACCGAAAGCAACTTTAACTTTTGACCCCTGTACAAAATGACACTGACCTTTGTAGAGAAGCTTGAATCTTCGACGTGGTCTGACTTCTGTCTTGACTCTTGACTCTACAAGAGTCAAGACAGAAGTCACCACCAGAGCAAGCATTTTAGCTGAGGAAGCTTCTGCGATTTGAAGCGAAACGTCCTCGCGTCAAGCAACCCAGTCCAGTCGAAGATTCAAGCTTCTCTACTATGGAAACCACCTGGACAACTGAGAGCCTACACAGAGACACTGACCTTTGTCACCATTCTTGCTGTTTTCATCCCATAACTCCATAGAATTCAGTCACAGATAGTCCAAAGTATACCTTTTTGGAATCTTTATGATCAGGCAAATAATGTGGAATATTTTTCAATATGATTGGAGCATCTTTTAATTTTGACCTCTGTGTAATTCTTCAATTGAAAATTCAAGTGGCCAATCTTTTTTTTTTTTTTCAAAAGAGGAGTGTCTAAGGAGTATTTCTGCCAATTTTGATGCTTTTATCACCATTTGCATGATTGTTTCACTTACCTGCTGCACTAATGTTTGTTCTGATGTTGTATAAGTTACGCCAGGCTCAAAGATTTTGTCATTTTACTCAGCAGTTTTGTTGCAATTTTTGGAAACACTTTGCTGTTTGCTTTGTATTATTAAATGACTGGCTGTTTATGTGAATTAGGAATAGCTCCATCTGTCCAGTCAGCAATTGCTCGGCCTTGCACGCTCCGGTCGTCTGTCATGAACTGTCAGACAGGAATACAAATGGCTCCTAATTCTTCTTCTGGTTCCTTGTTCCAGAAGTGCTGTATAGAAACTTGTTTTATGTTGATTGATACAATTATGTAGAGATGCACCACTGAGAACTTAATTAGTCGGTGACACCGTGACTTGAGTCTTTTAGAGTGGGATGACTTTCATTGTATTGCAGATAAGTTCTGATGCCTCTTGATCCAACTCCCATTCATACACGCAGTCACAGAGCTGCCCAGTTGATCGCCCTCAGCAACAATGACTTCAGTCACCACACTCCAGACAGCGACACACTCGTCGCTCGTCTGACATGACTTGACTGGGCTACATGATGCAGCACTGATGTCACCACCATGATTCTACTAAAACCCCTGGAGAAATACTGCGTCAACAGCTTGCACACATGAAGTTGTACGCTGGGCCTCAGGCCCACTGGTGCTTATGTTTCTAATCTGGTGTTTAGAAGACCTCTTGGCCCACATCGCTAAGGCTACGTAGAGGTCACAGTTAAACTCATTTGTGTAGTTGATGTTGAGAATATCTGCGTTCACTTTACAGATGCTGAGGAGAAGAAGAACAAAGTCCACAACTATGTGCTAAAATTAGTAACAGACCAAATAACATTTGATCAAAGGTAGGACAAACATTAAAGATTAAACCCATGTGAAGATAATATTGAGTTTTAACAGTCCCTTTGTCTGTTGTTGACCATTAATGTAAATTAAACACAGTCCCACATTTCATTCACACACACACACACACACACACACACACACACACACACACACACACACACACACACACACACACACACACACACACACACACACACACACACACACACACACACACACACACACACACACACACACTCATCTTCCACCGCTTATCCAAGATCGGTCGCAGGGTCTGGAGCCTATCCCAGCAGTCACAGGGCGTAAGGCAGGGTACACCCTGGACAGGATGCCAGTCTGTCGCAGGGCCACATATAGACACACAAACACATTCACACCTGCACGCACACTTACGGACAATTTTTAAAGTTTCCAGTCCACTTAACCTGCAAGTCTTTGGATGTGGGAGGAAGCCGGAGCACCCGGAGGGAACCCACGCAAACACAGCCAGAACATGCAAACTCCACACAGAAAGTCCACAGGTGGGAATCGATCCTATGACCTTCTCGCAGTGAGGCAACAGTGCTAACCACTAAGCCACCGTGCTGCCCACATTTCATTCATTTCATTAAACAGACAAAAACAAACACTCCTTACACCTACCATTAATAGGAACAAGAGGACTTGAAACAAGTAGTCGTTGCCTCTTTTAACTCAGGGTGACTTTGTTTGTGTGCAGTGCATCTGGAAAGTATTCAGTGTTTCACTTTTTTCACCAAGATTGCTTTATAAATTAACCTGAACTGAACTGAATGTCTCAGTTGACACATTGTGTTTCCTTGTTTAAACAATCATAACCAAAGACTTTAGAAAAATGATATTGAAAATATTAACCTCAGAGAAGAAGCTTAATGCAGCAACAATCAGTACAAGTATCCTTTAATAGAACTCACTTTTAGTTCCAGGGGATATAGTTGTGATCAATTAACAATTCTTCTCTGAGGTATATCACGAATGGTCTTGATAGCGAACTGGCAACTTTTATTGACATAAAAGAATAAACACTGCTCAAGGTAAATATTAGAAATCCTGTTCTACCGGTCACTGTGTGTACAAGGGAACGGCTGTTACTGTGTGTGTGTGTTTTGACTTTTTGAATTCTACATGCTGCACTCTTCAGCCCCAAACTATTTCCAATAAAAACAAAAGCTGACACTCTCCCATCTGGCACCTTTAAACTGATGACTAGTTCCAACCTTGACAAACACTGAATAGTGTGCCAGTTCCACGATCTTGGTACCAGCATTGCCAGGGTTAAAGGTTCAGATTTCCACTCTGCTCAGCCTTGCTGAAAATGTAAGCCCTCACTGTAGTGCTAGAGATAAAAGCACTTGTTTGACTTGTACAGTAGGAGCTCTGTTCTCTCGGACCGCTGCGGGTCAGCCTCTGTGGGAGGACGGCGGCCGGCAGAGGTCTCATCAGGGTGCTTCACACCTGGACCACAGCAAAACACACAAATCACACTGGCAATTTTTAAAAACATAGCTATGACTTCATTTAGAACTTTATTATGGCCTGCAGTTAATTCAAAGTTGGCTAAAAAAAGACATCATTTTAAGTGTGTGTGTCTCTCGTATTCTGTTTTGACCACTTTGGTTCACATCCTGCTTTTGCTCTGTTTTTAATCCTAACCCTTAAGTCAAACCTTAGCTACACACGACTTTGATTAATGGGCTTACTTTCTTGAGGTGCACTACCAGCACACCACTTTGCTGTTACAACTAACAGAGATATGTTTACAGCAGTGTTTCTCAAACGTTTTTAGTCTGAGAGCCACTTAACCAACACACACACACACACACACACACACACACACACACACACACACACACACACACACACACACACACACACACACACACACACACACACACACACACACACACACACACACACACACACACACACACAAACCCTCAGACCATCTAACTCCCCAGATATCCAAGAGTTGGGTTAATAAGGAAAATAATACACATATTCTACTATATATTACAGTTTGGAGTTTGGATTATTTTTTTAACCATATGAGAAGCACTTTTCAGTTAGAATATATTCATTTAAAATGTGATATTTTGCCAGTATACTCACAGACCACTGGGGGTCGCTCGTGCTGAGCACTTTTTTCCCCTTGAGATGCTTTAAGGAAGCACTCCTGTTGTACTTGAGACTATGAACAAACAACCGATATGGTCGTATGGATTGAAGGACTTAGGACATATAATGTGATCCACAAATGTATTCTGGATCCCCTCTAAATTAGACATATCCAGGGGACATCCAGAAGTTGTAATTACTATATACCCAGATCAACTCAACTGACCCTTTTATACACAAATGTGTAGTAGTTCTACATGTTAGCGAAGTCCACATCCTAACCTTAAGAGCAAGTCCTACTAAGTTTAACCTATTATGGCCAACCCTGTCGGTGTGGCCAAAATGTTCTGTGCTAAAAATGTGAACTTCATATTGTACAAGTTCCTGTTAAGACTGTCACCTTAATACCGCCACTGGAATGGCTTATGTTATAGTACTGGTCTCTGGAGAGTCGTTATCCCCATCAGCTTGCTGGTAGCAAAGGATAAACTTTAATCCTGACTAATCTTGCCAGCTGCACCTCCCTCTTTTGTGATTGAGCATGACAGCTCCAGTGGGTGGCCTGGGTCCAGCTTCTATGCTGTCATTCATAGCAATGCAAATGCACTAAAGCTTCTTTTGTGTCCTATGGTACTGTTAATACTGCATGCCCACTGAATTTATTTGTAGTTTCTTGCAGTGTCAGGCTTGACATTGATGCCATTATGCCATATTAATGTACAGCATTAAAAAAAACTAATTAAAACAACTTTTTTTGGGGGGGGGGGGGGGGAGTTATGTAAGCTTTGGTTTATGTGATTGGAAGAACTAGGCAATGAAGGTTTTCAAGCACAAGCAGGCTAAGTCTAATTCCAGCATCACATGGGATGACCCAAAACAAGTTAAAGTTAAAACATTTAATGCAACAACATAACACACAGGATGTTATGGTGTATGGTGTACAGTGGTGGGCACAGCTAATCAAAGGGTTAGCTTCGATAACCACTAATCAGCTAACTGAAAAGTTATCTTTTATAACGCAAAACGATAAACCACCAAAAAATTTATCGGAACGCTTCTGATTGAATAAAATGTGATCACAAACCCAAACACAGCCAATGAGTCAGCGCTTCTGTCTTTGATCGCCCTGCCCACTGCTATAAGGTAAAATAAATGAACTGCATTTATATAGCACGTTTCCATCTGCATCAGACGCTGAAAGCGCTTTAAAAAATAATGTCTCACATTCACCCTGATGTCAGGCTGCTGCCATACAAGGCGCTCACTACACACCGGGAGCAATAGGGGATTAAAGACCTTGCCCAATGGCCCTTAGTGATTTTCCAGTCAGGTTTGGATTTTAACCCTCTGGGGTCCGAGGGCATTTTTTGGACAGTTCACTCGCCTGGCATAAATCTTTTATTATTGCTGTTAACAGCTCTCCCTGCATCCCACAATCAAGTTTTATGTCTCTTTTTTCAGGACAACCTGTGCTTTCAGAATATATATGTTTTTGTTGTGTTTTATAAGTGTAATAAAGGTTTAAAATCAAAAATAGGCAAGGAAAAAATAAAGCGAAAAATAATTTTCCACACACATTTATTCAAAACACAGAGCAAACTATAATAACCAACTGTTTTGACACTTTATAAAGATAATTTGAGGTATTTTGTGAAAGATTGTACAACAAAAAGGTTCAAACAATAAACACAAATGCACATTTTGAACAATATATACAAAATGGTCTATGCGTTTTGTTATTTTGTTATGGTAAACAGTGCTTTACGCAGGGAAAGCAACAGAGTTATCCAGTAACATTCACATGCAAACTAGTGGAGCAATCCTGATAGTTACAAACTCTTAGTTTGAGCACATGAGATTGTCATCAGAGGCTCTCCGTCTACTCCGTCTGCTTTCACTTTCGCTGTGCGTAATGGCACAGGGTGCACTGAGTATGTACTAATAGTACGAGGTCTGTTAGACAAGTATCTGACCTTTTTTTTTTTTTTTGCAAAAACCTGATGGATTTAAATCAAGCGTGCTTGCATGAGCCAACCTTGCACCTTCGTGCGCATGCATGAATTTTTTCACCGCTGTCGATTGCATCAGTTGCTGGCAAGCAGCATTTGTGTGAGGTCATGTGTAGTGTAGTGCTCTCGGCGGATTTTCATTGCAAGGAAAATGACGGAACAACTGGAGCAGCGCTATTGCATCAAATTTTGCCAGAAACTGGGCGACAGTAAGGTGGAAACCATTCGGAAGATTCAGACAGCTTTCGGTGGGTTTTCAGTCATGTGACTATCCGAGAAATTGTGGAAGAGGTGGGCATCATTTTTCGGAGTCCAGCGTGTCCTGTGAGACTTCAACATGACGGTGCTTTTGCTCCGCCGTCAGCAGCTTCGCCATGAATTTCATCACCACTATTTTCATGGCCAAATCTTCTGTCACAGTGGAATGTGCCGAAAAAGTCCTGATGTCCACCTCTTCCGCAATTTCTCGGATAGTCACACGACGGTCCCGCATCACCACAGCGTTCACTTTGGAAATGACCTGGTCATTTCAGCATGTTGATGGCCGAGCAGAGTGTTGCTTGCTCTCCACCATTGTGCGGACGTCTTTAAACTGGTTATACCACTCCTTAATCTGTGTAATGCCCATAGCATCGTCACCGAAAGCTGTCTGAATCTTCCGAATGGTTTCCACCTGGCTGTCGCCCAATTTCTGGCAAAATGTGATGCAGTAGCGCTGCTCCAGTCGTTCCATCATTTTCCTTGCAATGAGAAACCACCGAGAGTGCTACACACCACCTCACACAAATGCTGCTTGCCAGCAACTGACGCAATCGACAGGCATGAAAAAATTCAAGCATGCACACGAAGGTTCAAGGTTGGCTCATGCAAGCACGCTTGATTCAAATCCATCAGGTTTTTGCAAAAAAAAGGTTGGATACTTTTCTAACAGACCTCGTATGTACTCATTGGAGCACACAGGGGGCTATTCAAACGGGCCAACTAGTAACATATTCCTGAAAATGATCTTTGGCTTTTCATGTGAGGTAAATCTGCCCTACAATTGGATTTTGGAAAACCATGTGACGGTGAACCAATTCCGATTGGACACTCACATTGAGCACGTCGTCACACAGCTTCTATGAGGAGTACAAAGATGGCCGATGGCTGGCTTGAAAGTCCGTGGAGTTAACTTTTCAGCAAAAAAAGTAAGTTTCTATCTCTTATCATTAAAAAGTTATTTATAATTTAGTAAAGCTTGGTCTTAGCCATCATATACGACGGCGTCGGCCCCAGAGGATTAACTGAGGATCTTCTGGTCTCAAGCCCAATGCCTTAACTACTAGACCATCACCTCCCCTAAAGGTGGAGTAGTAATAAAGAAGAGTCATTATCCCTCAAAGCATGCAGTAGTCCAGCTGTGAAGGAGATGTCTTGAAAATGCAGGTTTGACTTATGGTTTTGATTTATAAATCAAATTAATCCAACTTAAACAGACCTTTCAGTTTTGCAAATGCCTTCTTTTTTACAAATGAAAAAATGGAATATTTTACAAAAGCACATTTAATTGTAAACACCAACACACACATTACATTAACTTGTGTTGGTTTTTACATAGAATGAATGAATCAACCAATGTGAGCGGAGGCTCAGTTTACCCATAATCCCTTTGGGCATCTGTGTGTGTTATGTTCAAAACGTCAGAATTTTTGCATTATTTTAAAATTAAAAGATATGTGTTATATTTTCACTTTGTACAAATGACATAGTTGACATTAATGTAGTTATTCTATCCGGATTAATTTGATTTATAAATCAAAACCATAAGTCAAGCCTGCTTTCCTTTTCAAGACATCTGCCTCATGGCTGGACCACTGTATGAGCAGCAAAGACTTCCAGTCTGAAGCCTTAGAGCTTCCAGACCAGTCAGAGATGCAGCTGGTCAGCAGGCTCTCAATGGTCCCTCTATAAGAAGGTGGAAAGGATGGGAGGGGGGAGGGAGGCTCTTCTCATCTGTCACAGGAAATGCAGACACTGCTGAGCTCTCCTTGCCAGGGAAGTGGTGTGAAGTGACGAGCTGAGGTTGTCTGTAATGTGCACCTCCAGGAACTTGGTGCTGCTGACAACCTCCACCGCTGTGTCATTGATGAGCAGTGGTGTCTGGCTGGGTCAGGATCTCCTGAAGTCAACAATTAGCTCTTTTGTTTTGTCAACATTCAGGAGCAGGTTGTTCGCCTTACACCAGTCTACCATATGTTGCACCTCCTCTCTATAGGCCAGTTCATTATTGTCCTGTACGAGGCCCACAACTGTTGTATCATCTGCAAACTTCGGTATGTGGTTGGTGTTGTACCTTGGACGACAGTCATGGGTCAACAAAGTTTACACCAGGGGGTTCAGGATGCAGCCTTGGGGGGAGCCCGTGTACAGGGAGATGACACTGGAAGTGTTGTTCCCCACATGGACAGACTGGGTTTTGCCAGTGAGGAAATCCAGCAGCCAGTTGCACAGGTGTGTGTTGAGGCCCAGTTGGCCTAATTTCCATACCAGGTCTTGAAGGATGATCATGTTGAATACTGAGCTAAAGTCCAGGCACAGCATCCGCATGTGGGTGTTCTTCTCCTCCACATGCTCGAGGCTCAGATGGAGAGCAGTAGAGATGGTGTCCCCAGTGGAGTGGTTGGGCTGGTATGCAAACTGGTATGGGTCAAATGATGGGGGCAGGATGGAGAGGATCTGGTCCTTAACCACCTGCTCGAAGCACTTCATGATGGTGGATGTGAGTCCAACAGGGCGAAAGTCATGAAGGCACGTAATAGTTGTCTTCTTGCGCACTGGAATAATTGTGGCTGACTTGAGGCACAGGGGGACAATGGCCTGGATGAGTGAAGTGTTAAAAATGTCAGTGAGCACGTGGCCAGCTGGTCTGAACACTCCTTGATCAGCCGACCTGGGATGTTATCAGGGCCTGTAGCCTTCCATGCACTGACCTTCCTCAGGGCTCTCCGCACAGCTGTGGTCTCGAGCCTGAAGGCCTGTTCATCGGGGTGGGGGTAGCGTTTGTCGTGGTGGTGTTGTTTAGTGCTTTAAACCTCCTGAAGAAGTTGTTGAGCTCATTGAGGAAGCTGATGTCATCTTGGCAGGGATAGGGTGTGGCTTTGTAGCCCATGACAGTCTGTATGCCCTGCCACAGTTGTCTGTCAGAACATGTCCTGTGAGGCTTCATCACGGCGTTGCTTTGCACCATGCGGCACCACCGTGACGCGCAAAGCCTCCGCTACTCTTTCCATGACAAAAACTCCTGTAACAGTGGAATGTGCCGTTCATTTCCAAACTGGACGCTGTGTTTTATCCGGGACGTCGTCTGACTAGCACAGGAATTGTGAAAAGACGTGGACATCAACACTTTTTCGGCACATTGAGACAGACGTGCGGAGGAATTCCGCGCGTCGCGGCGGTGCCGCATGGCGCAAAGCAACACCGTGATGAAGCCTCACGGGACATGTTCTAGCATGTCCAGGCACATCCACAATTTCTCGGATAATCACTCGATGGAAAAACCACCGAAAGCTGTCTGAACGCCATCTCAAAGCCGTCCTTTGAGACCAAAACGGAGGTGGTTTTGTCTCGCTCCAGTAGCGAATCCATCGTGATGCGCGAAGCCTCCGCTCGGCTTTCCATGACAAAATCTCTTGTTAAAAGTGAAATCTCACGGAAAATGGTTGATGTCCAGCTCTTGTGATAACCAGAGAAATGGCACATGATGGTCACGGATCCAGACAGCCATCCGTTTAGAAATTAAATGGTCGTTCAGCCTGTCGATGGCGGCTTCAGAGCGCAGCGTGCCCCACAGCCGCTGGGGGCTGTCCTTAAAGTGACAGTAACACTCCTTGTTCTCTACCAAGCCCGTAACAATTTCACCGAAAGACAGATAAATTTTTCTAATGGTTTCCAGCTGCCAGTCTCTAACAGTTTCTGAAAAAATTCTGATGGAAAAAAAGCCCAAATCATTCCGCCATTTCCTGGCAATGAAAATCTGCCGAGGGGCTGGACCACTCCTCAGTCAAAGCCTGCTCACAGGCGAATGACGCAACCGACAGGGGTGTAAAAACTCACGCATGCGCACAAGGGTTCAAGCTTGTCTGACGCAATCACATATGATTCAAATCCATATGGTTTTTGAAAAAAATAATAAGGTCGGATACTTTTCTAATAGACCTCGTATATATATATATATATATATATATAAATTTATTTTCATTTATATAGTGCCAAATCACAAGATTGCCTCAAGGTGCTTCACACAAGTAAGGTATATAAATGTCAAATATATATTTGATATATTTGGCAAAGTACAGTTGTATGTAAAAGTTTGGGCACCCCTGATAATTTCCATGATTTCCTTAATCATTGGTTGTTTGGATCAGCAATTTCAGGTAAATATATCATATAGCAGACAAACACAGTGATATTTGAGAAGTGAAATGAAGTTTATAGGATTTACAGAAAGTGTGCTGTGTAGTGCAGTCGGTCTGCTCTGTGTAAGCCTGATCCCGTCAGATCTCAGAAGCTAAGCAGTGCGGGACCTGGTTAGTACTTGGATGGGAGACCTCTTTGGAACACCAGTGGCTGTGTGTGTTTCTCCAGGTAACACTGGAGTTGCGTCAGGAAGGGCATCCGGCGTAAAACTTGTGCCAAATATCAATGCGGATCTGGTTGTATCCGCTGTGGCGACCACAAACACAAAACAGGAGCAGCCGAATGGACAACAAAGACAGAAAGTGTGCAATAATTCTTTAAAAAAAATTAGGCAGGTGCATGAATTTTGGCACCCCGACAGAAAAAAAATACATCAATATTTAGTAGATCCTCCTTTTGCGAAATAACAGCCTCTAAATTCTTCCTATAGCTTCCAATGAGAGTCTGGATTATGGATGAAGGTATTTTGGACCATTCTTCTTTACAAAACATCTCCAGTTTGTTGGCTTTTGAGCATGGACAGCCCGCTTAAAATCACACACAGATTTTCAATAATATTCAGGTGTGGGACTGAGATGGCCATTCCAGAATGTTGTACTTGTTTCTCTGCATGAATGCCTTAGTAGATTTTGAGCAGTGTTTAGGGTCATTGTCTTGTTGAAAGATCCAGTCCAGGCGCAACTTCAACTTTGTCACTGATTCATCAGCTCTTTGCTCGTTTATTATTAGTTCAAATGCACAACGTAAGCCAGTCAGGATCACCAACCCACATGGTGTAGTCTCTGAGGACTTTCTGGACAAAACGCCACCAAAGGCAGACAAAAGTACTAACACTGCCCCCAGCTGGACTGAAGCACAAAGTATGAGGTCATTCTAATGTCCAAAATTAAATGTCCAACGCAAGTCAGAGAGGTCTTGTTTTGGAAAGGAATTGTTTTTCTGAGTGGCACAAATATAATTTGTGTGGCATCTTATTGCATGTACATAGCATTTCCTGCATTTTAATGTAAATAGTTGTATATAACTCTTTTTTTGCCGCATTTGTTCACCAACAGCCCAGATACATTGGTCTGTCACAGGTCCAAAGACAGGATCTTAGATGCAATATCGCTTCAGCGTCAGTCACAGTCAGTCAGAGCTGCGTGTCGTCAGAGCGAGCTGCAAAAAGTTTGTACCTGAGTTTTCAGAGGTGGTGTTTGTAGTTGCCATCTGCCACGCCGGTGTTTGCCAACCCGGACAGTGGGAATACCACCTCAACCGGCAACTTAGCCCAGCGACTGGACAGCAACAACGTCCGAGGCCCAACGTGGTGAATTCACTGAGGCCACGCGCTGCGTCATTAGAGCCGCGCGTCACGAGTGCCGCTTCCCCGAGGCCTCGTGCAGCCACCGCGCATCCATCAGCGCGGAAACACCGAGGCCGCGCAGCACCAGCGCAGTGCAGATCCATCCCGGTGACAAACAACGCAGGCTGTTAACATCGGCGATCGAGAAGCTGCTCATAAGCCGACCATGGGGCCTAAGAAGGTTCTGACAGCGGAGGAAGGTGACGATATTAAAAAATCTCTGGACTTTTTATCAGAGGAGATTTCTGTTGTGAAGCAGCAACAGAAATCAATCATGGATCTGGTGGAGGAGGTGAAGGCATTACGGCTCCAGAATGCCGAGAAAGACCGGCATCTGGTGCAGCTGGAAAATAGAGTGGCTGAATTGGAGCAGTACACCAGAATTAACGACATCATCATCACAGGTCTTCATATCAAACCACGGTCCTACGCACGGGCGGTAACAGATGAGAGCGGAGGGGAGCCCAGTGAACAGGAGGTCAGCTCTGTGGAAAAACAGGTTGCTGATTTCCTCCTATCTAAAGGTATAGAAATGGATTTAAATAACATTGAAGCGTGCCACCCTCTGCCCCGGAGAAATGACGGTGATAAACGAACCGTCATCATGAGATTCATCAACAGAAAACACAAAACAGCACTGTTAAAACAAGGAAGAAAACTGAAAGGGACAAACGTATTCATCAATGAACATCTCACCAAACGGAATGCCGACATCGCCAGGAAAGCACGCTTCTTGAAGAAACAGGGAAAAATCCAGCACACATGGACTTCAAACTGTAAAATATTCATCAAACTGAACGGATCACCAGAACAAGCAAAAGTCATGGCAATAAGGAACATCGAGGAGCTGGACAAATATGAACAATAGTGTTTCTTAAAGCGAGGATCTGGACAAATATGACCAATAAGGTATGAGGACACAAACACATCACAACACCATGACACAGACCAGAGGAACCTATTCATCTACTACCTATTCATCTACATCTGGAGACAAGAAGGATATAACTCAAAGGATTGCTGATCATGGAAAAGTAGAACTGAGAACATTTAAATACACAGACCACAATGTACTGGACTTGGAGCACGATATAGACCCGGACAATAATTTCTTCTCAAATATCAATGACAGTTGTTGCTATTATACAGATGAACAGTTTAATCGGATCATTAAAACGGATAACAAATTATCAATAATCCATTTCAACAGCAGAAGTCTATATGCAAACTTTAACAACATTAAAGAATATTTAAGTCAGTTTAAAAAAATATTTAACATAATTGCTATATCAGAAACATGGATCAATGAAGATAAAGGAATGGATTTTGAACTGGATGGATATGAATTTAATTGTGTAAACAGAAAAAATAAGAGTGGAGGAGGAGTGGCTGTGTATGTGGATAAGAACATGGATTATAAAATAGTAGACAATATGACAACTGTGATTGATAACTTATTAGAATGTATAACTATTGAAATATGTGAAGAAAAAAGCAAAAATGTATTAGTCAGCTGTATATATAGAGCACCAGGATCTTGTATTGAAACATTCACTGACTGTATGGGAAAAATGTTCTCAAAAACTAATCAAAAAACTGTGTTCATTTGTGGTGACTTAAATATTGATCTGCTCAATCCAAATAAGCATAAAATAACAGATGAATTTATCAGTATAATGTACAGTATGAGTTTATATCCAAAAATCACCAGGCCAAGCAGAATTACATCCCATAGTGCTACCTTAATTGATAATATATTCAGCAATGATATTGAGAATAACACTGTGAGTGGATTATTAATCAATGACATTAGTGATCATCTACCAGTTTTCATCGTTTATAATAGAAACCATCGGCGGAATCAGCCAGAGGAGAAAATAAAATACAGGCGAGTGCGGACAGAGGAAAACATGAACACACTAAAGAAGGATTTACAGGAGCAAAACTGGGAAAAGGTATACAGTGAAAGTGATGTTGATAGTGCATATGAAACTTTTTTACAAATATTTACATCATTATATGATAAAAATTGTCCAATTAAACAAGACTACAGAAAACAAAAAATCCAAGCTCGACCATGGATGACGAAAGGGTTACGAAATGCATGTAATAAGAAAAATACACTGTATAGAGAATTCATAAACTAAAGACTAAAGAGGCAGAAAATAGATATAAGAAATACAAAAATAGATTAACTAATATTATACGGGTATGTAGGAAGGAATATTATAGTAACATATTATATAATAACAAAAACAATATTAAAGGAATATGGGATATATTAAATAGCATTATCAAAATGGTAATAAAAAACAGAGTTACCCTCAGTATTTCATTGATAATAATGTCAAGAAGGAAAATAAGGATGAGGTAGTCAACGGTTTTAATAATTTTTTTGTAAATATTGGACCAAGCTTGGCAGAAAAAATTCCCGATTCCCAACCTGAGGATTGGGATAATAATCTCATAGAAAGAAATCCCTGTTCAATGTTCCTCACAGCAGTGGATGGAAATGAAATTATAGACATTGTGAATAATTGTAAATATAAAACATCTACCGATTTAAATGAAATTGATATGGTGGTGGTAAAACAGGTCATTGAATGGATTGTAGAACCATTAACATACATCTGTAACTTATCATTTCAAACCGGTAAATTTCCCAATCAAATGAAAATAGCTAAGGTTGTGCCGCTGTATAAGACTGGGGATAGACACCACTTCACAAATTATAGACCTGTTTCTTTGCTTCCACAATTTTCCAAATTATTAGAAAAGTTATTCAATAATAGATTAGACAAATTCATAAATAAACATAAATTACTTACTGATAGTCAATATGGATTCAGAGCACATAGTTCAACATCACTTGCATTAATAGAATCAGTTGAGGAGATTACAAACGCCATAGACCACAAATTACATTCAGTTGGAATATTTATAGACCTTAAAAAGGCTTTTGATACAATTAATCATGACATATTAATCAATAAACTTGAACAGTATGGGATTAGGGGGTTGGTGTTGCACTGGGTGAGAAGCTACTTAAGTAACAGAAAACAGTTTGTGAAGTTGGGGGAATATACATCATCATGCTTGGACAATGCTTGTGGCGTCCCACAGGGGTCAGTATTGGGTCCAAAACTGTTTCTAATTTATATAAATGATATTGTCAATGTTTCCAAAATATTAAAATTAGTATTATTTGCAGATGACACAAGCATTTTTTGTTCAGGGGGGGATTTGCAGGAGTTACTGAGGAGGATCAGTATAGAAATGGGAAAATTGAAAATATGGTTTGACAGAAATAAATTATCATTAAACTTAAGTAAAACAAAATACATGTTATTTGGCTATTGTAATACAGACATACAGGTTCAGTTACAAGTCGAGGGGGTAGATATTGAAAGGGTACATGAAAATAAGTTTCTGGGGGTGATAATAGATGATAAGATAAACTGGAAGACTCATATAAAACATATACAAAGTAAACTGTCAAGAAGCATTTCAGTTCTAAACAAAGCGAAACATATTCTGGACCACAACTCACTCCGCATTCTTTACTGCTCACTGGTTTTACCATATTTACAGTACTGTGCAGAGGTATGGGGTAATACTTATAAAGGTACAACACAATCACTATCAGTAATGCAGAAAAGAGCTATAAGAATTATTCATAATACTGGCTATAGAGATCATACAAATCCACTATTTTTACAATCCAAATTCTTAAAATTCACAGACTTGGTTCATTTTCAAACAGTACAAATTGTGTATAAAGCAATAAACAATTTACTTCCAGCAAATATTAAAAATATGTTTTTTAACAGATCAGGGGATTACAGTCTGAGGGGGAAATTTAATTTAAAGCATCAGTGGGCACGAACAACATTAAAAGGTTTCTGTATTTCTGTCTGTGGGGTGAGGATGTGGAACAGATTGGGAGTGGGGCTCAAGCAATGTCCAAGCATGAACCAGTTCAAACAGCGGTACAAAAATATGTTTTTTTCTGGGTATAGGGAGGAGGAAGGGTAATGAGGGTTAGGGTGTTTTTGTTTTTTGCTTCGGCTTGTAAATATATAGTATTTTGTATGTAAGTAGGTATGTGTAGGTGTATATTTATGTTTGTGTATATATATGTGTATATATGTATATGTGTATATATGTGTATGTATATGTGTATGTATGTTGATGTGTATATGTATGTGTATATATATGTATATATATATATTGATATCGGTTTAGGTGTGTAGGAATCTATGTGTATATGTGGCAAAGGGTATTACTGGTTGTGGGGAAGAAGGGGTAGGGATAAATAAGCTGATGCTTCACCCTACCCCTTTTCGGACATGTTGGGTACACAGTAGGAACTTTTTTGTTGTTGTCTTTACTGATCTATCTTGTAATTGTTGTTGTATCACATGTTTGAAATAAACAGTTTTCATTCATTCATTCATTCATTCATTCATTCATTCATTCATTCATTCATTCATTCATGTTTTTGAAATTTACAATTTTTATATGCATTCTAAGTTATAAAAATGGTGTTTGTGTTCATTTGCACCATAAACTCAGCCACATGGGTTGTGCAGCCAGTACATTCTGAGTGCCGGTCCCAAGCCCGGATAAATGAGGAGGGTTGCGTCAGGAAGGGCATCCGGCGTAAAACAAGCCAACCCAGCTATGCAGACTCAGAATCGAATTCCCATACCGGATCGGTCGCGGCCCGGGTTAACAACGTCCGCCACCGGTGCTATTGCCCAACAGGGTGCCGGTGGAAATTGGGCTACTGCTGGGCGAAGACGACGATGAAGAAGAGGAGGACAACGTTGCCACGAACAGCGGGAGAAGAAGAAAACTAGAAGGGTGGAAATGAGAGTGGGCACTTTGAATGTTGGTAGTATGACTGGTAAAGGGAGAGAGCTGGCTGATATGATGGAGAGGAGAAAGGTAGACATATTGTGTGTGCAAGAGACCAAGTGGAAGGGAGCAGGAGCATTGGCGGTGGGTACCATGGTGAGGACAAGAAGAGAAATGGTGTTGGGGTCATTTTAAAGGAAGAGTATGTTAAAAGTGTGTTGGAGGTTAAGCGAGTGTCTGACAGGGTGATGAGTGTGAAGTTGGAAATTGAAGGGGTGATGATGAATATCATCAGTGCATATGCCCCACAGGTAGGTTGTGAGATGAAAGAGAAAGAAGATTTCTGGAGTGTGTTAGATGAGGTGGTGGAGAGTGTGCCCAAGCATGAAAGAGTGGTGATAGGAGCAGACTTCAATGGGCATGTTGGTGAAGGGAACAGAGGTGATGAGGAAATAATGGGTAGATATGGTATCAAGGATAGGAATGGGGAAGGATAGATGGTAGTTGATTTTGCAAAAAGGATGGAAATGGCTGTGGTGAATACCTACTTTAAGAAAAGGGAGGAGCACAGGGTAACATATAAGAGTGGAGGAAGGTGCACACAGATGGACTACATTCTTTATAGGAGATGCAAGCTAAAAGAAATCACAGACTGTAAGGTGGTAGCAGGAGAGAGTGTCACTAGACAGCATAGGATGGTTGTTTGTAGGATGACTTTAGAGGTAAAGAAGAAGAAGAGAGTGAGAGCTCAACAAAGGATCAGATGGTGGAAGCTGAAGGAGGAAGACTGTTGTGTGAAATTTAGCGAGCAGGTGAGAGAAGCACTGGTTGGAGGGGAAGCAGTTTTGGACAACTGGAAAAGTACTGCAGATGTGGTGAGGGAGACAGCTAGGGCAGTACTGGGTATGACATCTGGACAGTGGAAGGAAGACAAGGAGACTTGGTGGTGGAATGAAGAGGTCCAGGAAAGTATAAGGAGAAAGAGGTTGGCGAAAAAGTTTTGGGATAGTCGGAGAGATGAAGAAAGTAAACAGGAGTACAAGGAGATGCAGTGTAAGGCGAGAAGAGAAGTGGCAAAAGCAAAGGAAAAGGCATATTGCGAGCTGTACAAGAAGTTGAATAGTAAGGAAGGAGAAAAGGACTTGTACCGATTGGCCAGACAAAGGGACAGAGCTAGAAAGGATGTGCAGCAGGTTAGGGTGGTAAAAGATGCACATGATAATGTGCTGACAAGTGAGGAGTGTGTGCTGAGAAGGTGGAGGGAATATTTTGAAGAGTTGATGAATAAAGAAAATGAGTGAGAGAAAAGGCTGGATGATGTGGTGAGAGTAAATCAGGAAGTAAAAGAGATTAGCAAGGACGAAGTGAGGGCTGCTATGAAGAGGATAAGAGTGGAAAGGCAGTTGGTCCAGATGACATTCCAATGGAGGCATGGAAATGTCTAGGAGAGATGGCAGTAGAGTTTCTAACCAGATTGTTTAATAAAATCTTAGAAAGTGAGAGGATGCCTGAGGAGTGGAGACGAAGTGTGCTGGTTCCTATTTTCAAGAACAAGGGTGATGTGCAGAGCTGCAGTAACTACAGAGGCATAAAGCTGATCAGCCACAGCATGAAGTTATGGGAAAGAGTAGTAGAAACTAGGCTTAGAAAACAGGTGGAGATCTGTGAGCAGCAATATGGTTTCATGCCGAGAAAGAGCACTACAGATGCAATGTTTGCTCTGAGAATACTATTGGAAAAGTACAGAGAAGGACAGAAAGAGTTACATTGTGTGTTTGTGGACTTAGAAAAAGCTTATGATAGGGTGCCAAGAGAAGAGTTGTGGCATTGTATGAGGAAGTCTGGAGTGGCAGAGAAGTACGTTAGGGTAGTGCAGGACATGTACAAGAATATTGTGACAGTGGTGAGATGCGCAGTTGGAATGACAGACTCATTCAAGGTGGAGGTGGGATTACACCAAGGATCAGCTCTGAGTCCTTTCTTGTTTGCAGTGGTGATGGACAGGTTGACAGATGAGATCAGACAGGAGTCCCCATGGACTATGATGTTTGCAGATGACATTGTGATCTGTAGTGAGAGTAGAGAGCAAGTTGAGTCTAGTCTGGAGAAGTGGAGATATGCTTTGGAGAGAAGGGGAATGAAAGTCAGTAGAAGCAAGACTGAGTACATGTGTATGAATGAGAGGGAGCCCAGTGGAATAGTGCAGTTACAAGGAGTAGAAGTGGTGAAAGTAGATGAGTTTAAATATTTGGGGTCAACTGTTCAAAGTAATGGAGAGTGTGGTAGAGAGGTGAAGAAGAGAGTGCAGGCAGGGTGGAGTGGGTGGAGAAAGGTGGCAGGAGTGATTTGTGACCGAAGAATATCAGCAAGAGTGAAGGGGAAAGTTTACAAAACAGTAGTGAGACCAGCTATGTTGTATGGTTTAGAGACAGTGGCACTAACAAAAAGACAGGAGGCAGAGCTGGAGGTGGCAGAGCTGAAGATGTTGAGATTCTCTTTTGTAGTGGCAAGAATGGACAAGATTAGGAATGAACATATCAGAGGGACAGCTCAGGTGGGACGGTTTGGAGACAAAGTCAGAGAGGCGAGATTGAGATGGTTTGGACGTGCAGAGGAGGGACCCAGGGTATATAGGGAGAAGGATGCTGAGGATGGAGCCACCAGGCAGGAGGAGAAGAGGGAGACCAAAGAGGAGGTTCATGGATGTACTGAGAGAGGACATGCAGGTGGTTGGTGTGACAGAGGAAGATACAGAGGACAGGGTGAGATGGAAACGACTGATCTGCTGTGGCGACCCCTAACAGGACCAGCCGAAAGACAAAGAAGAAGAAGTGTTCATTTGCACCATAGAGAGCTGAGTTTTAGTTTTGAGACCTGCACAATAAATCTTCTCAAAATTACATTAGATCTGTTTTTGTTTTTTTGCTGTTGTTTTTTATTATGATTATTTTTTATCAAATTAGCTTTGCTCAGGGACTATATAACCCATTCAGAAAAAAAAAAAAATCCATTATAACAAATTTTTACACTTAGGTTTATATCGCGATATATACTGTTACCGTGAAGGTATTCATTTTGTACCACAATATGAATTTTAGGTCATATCGCCAAGCCCTAAATCATTACCATTTGTTTTGTACAGATCAGCAGATATATCTGTATCATTTTTTTTTCTTTACTTCCTAATATCTGTATTATATCAGCCTCCAAAAAATTCACAGCAGTCAGGCTCTAATGTTTTTCCCTTAATCCTAAAAGAGCTTCATCACATACATACTTTGCTCCCTTGCACTGCAGTGTCTTCAATCAGTCTAAGTGGGTCCGCATCTGTAATTATCTTACTTATTCTTTGTGCAATATAGTCTGTTTTTTAAAGCCAGCGCATAAGTATGTTTTGTGTTTGTAAAATGCCAATAAAAGGCTGTTAAATTGACAATTAAATTAATGTCTGCTATGGTTTAGATTTATTTAGATTATTGTGAGTGGTCAGGGGAAGTCTAGGAAAAAAAAAACACTGGTGCCACATGTTGCCATGTTCACCCCACCAAAGACTCACCTTCTGTTCTGAATGGAAACCATCCGATAACTGGTCCAACCTCAATAGTAGCCATCTATCTGTGGCTGCCAGGTGAGATGTGGACTTCCCCTTGGCCTTTTCGAGCCACTGGGGTCCTTAACACTGAGACATCTGCATGCTAAATCATGCCCATAGATGCGAGTGGTGACCATGTTGCTGGCATTTTTTTTAAATTGCCAGCAACAAGAAAACAATTCCTCCTTTGGATTTATTCAAATGCAAATTACAACTGTCATGGAATAAGTATTAGAAATCCTCCTCCAGTTAATGTGACACAACTGGCCAAAGACACTCATCGAACGCTTGTGAGAGCAGAGGTCACGCTAAACGTGCTGACAAACCCTCATTGTGCTCTGTTGTTGACCCATTGTGTCAGATGACTGCAACCTTGCAATGAAGAAATGCAGGGAGGGGAATGCATGTCTGAACATGCTCACGGTGAAGAACAGAATCTTATCATGATGACACTGTAGAAGAGTTTTGTTTTGGCAGACGAATTGGCCTCCCTCTCTTAGAATGACACCGCAGTGATGAATCAAGCTGTTATCTTCCTTGTATTTACCAAGATCCAAAGTCTGCTGCTTAGCAACGGAACTGGCGATGTCTCACAGATATTTTATTGCCAAGTGAGAAAGGTAACATCACAAATTTAGATCTAGAAGCAACTGTCAGTAAGAACTCTTGTACTGGAGCTGAAGTTATCCACTAAAATGTCATCTACATAATTAGTAGCTCATGCCATGAAACTCAAATGCGCTGGACATTCAGTCATAGTTTTTGTTGAGTTACCTGCATGTTAAACTTTATGTACAATGTTTTTTTTTCTCTGTGGACAGGATGACTAACAGGTATTGATGGAATTTATTCATCCATGTAGGTTCTCATTTTTCATGAGTGACCAGATTTTACAAAAATTAGTAAAATACAGTGGCTCACTCCTCCAACAGCAGCTGGATCAGAATCCAGATTCAGAAGGATCTATGGCAGTGGATGAAGAGGGTCATTTTCAATATTTGGCTTGTAGCTTGTTTGGCATTTTTAATTTGTCTAAAACAAAGGCAGAAATATAAAAGCAAAAGTTCCAGTGTCTACCATAACAGTATGCATGAAGTGGCAGTCACTGTTGTTTTGTTTTTACTATTTTTACTCTCTGCAAGGATTTCCAGAATGATATATCAGTTGGCTGACAATATCGGCTAATATGAGCCTTTCACATGATATTTTCCCCCATGTCAACACTTTATTTTACCTCCAAAAGGATTTTAAGACCCGCAAGCCACAGGCTTGGGTAGCATGCAATAAGATGGCCCAAATCTGGCAATCAAATCTCCCAAACTACTTTAAAATTAAACTATTCAGGATGGTCATAGAACCGATTTTGATGTACGGCTCAGAAACCTGGACACTTAATGCCCAACAATACAAACATGTAGATGGCAGCTAGACAAATCTCCTCAGAAGGATAGAGAACCTTTCATGGTCTTCACATCCCACACTCAGGCAAATATATGGGGACATTCCACCACTCAGCGAGCAGCTTATTCAATGTTGGGCCAAATTCGCTGGTCACTGCTACCGAGCAAAAGACAAGCTAGTCTAATGGAAGCCATTAAGGAAAAGGAAACTTTCCTTCATGGGTGACCGTGACTGCTGGTGTTCGGTTATGCACTGTCTCTCAGCCTCAGTCGACATATGATCATGATATTAGCTATTACGAGCCTTTCATGTGTTATTTTCCAACATGTCAAAACTTTTATTATACAGAATAAACAATGTAGAAAAACAGTTTGGGGGTTGTAAATAGTGATATTTCTTAGAGTGATAGCATTGTATATATATATATATATATATATATATATATATATATATATATATATATATATATATATATATATATATATATATATATATATGTATACGAGGTCTGTTAGAAAAGTAACGGACATTTTTATTTTATGCAAAAATTATATGGATTTGATTCATATGTTTTTACGTCAGCCAAGCTTGAACCTTCGTGCGCATGCGTGAGTTTTTTCACGCCTGTCGGTTGCGTCATTCGCCTGTGGGCAGGCTTTGAGTGAGCACTGGTCCACCCCGCTTGTCGGATTTTTATTGTCAGGGAAATGGCGGAATGATTTGGGCTTTGCTCCATCAGACTTTTTTCAGAAACTGTTAGAGACAAGCAGCTGGAAACCATTCGGAAAATTCATTTGGCTTTCGGTGAAAATTTTTTGGGCTTCACAGAGATTAAGGAGTGTTACTACCGCTTTAAGGATGGCCCACAATGGCGCACGGCGCGCCGCGCTCCGAGCCGCAATCAACAGGCAGAAACGACCATTTCATTTCTAAACAGATGGCTGTATGGCTCCGGGACCATCGTGTGCAATTTCTCTGGTTATTACAAGAGCTGGACATCAGCCATTTTCCGGCAGATTTCACTTTTTCTCAAGAGATTTTGTCATGGAAAGCCGCGCGGAGGCTGCGCGCATCACGACGGATTCGCTGATGGAGCGAATCAAAGAACACCTCCGTTTTGGAGTGTCATGTTTTGTCATGTTTTGTTTTGGGACATGCCCAGCTCTCCACAATTTCTCTTATACTCACACGACTGGTAAGCCACTGAAAGCCAAGTCTGGCATGTCCCAACTTGTCCTCTGACACTCCAAAACGGAGGTGTTCTTTGTCTCGCTCCATCAGCGGCTCTGTCATGACGCGCAAAGCCTCCGCGCGGCTTTCCATGACAAAATCTCTTGTTAAAAGTGAAATCTGCCGGAAAATGGCTGATGTCCAGCTCTTGTGATAACCAGAGAAATTGCACACGATGGTCCCAGAGCCATACAGCCATCCGTTTAGAAATTAAATGGTCGTTTCTGCCTGTCGATTGCGGCTCGGCGCGCGGCGCGCCATGCGGCGCGCTGTGCGCCATTGTGGGCCGTCCTTAAAGCCGTAGTAACACTCCTTAATCTCTGTGAAGCCCAAAAAATTTTCACCGAAAGCCAAATGAATTTTCCGAATGGTTTCCAGCTGCCTGTCTCTAACAGTTTCTGAAAAAATTCTGATGGAGCAAAGCCCAAATCATTCCGCCATTTCCCTGACAATAAAAATCCAACGAGGGGGGTGGACCAGTGCTCACTCAAAGCCTGCCCACTGGCGAATGACGCAACCGACGGGCGTGAAAAAACTCACGCATGCGCACGAAGGTTCAAGCTTGGCTGACGTAAAAACATATGAATCAAATCCATATATTTTTTGCATAAAATAAAAAGGTCCGTTACTTTTCTAACAGACCTCGTATATATATATATATATACTATTTTTACCTCATTTTCTTAGTTCATTGTACGGTTACTAATATTATTATTATTGCTTATCTTTGCACACACTGTTGATGAACATTTTCCTCTACTTGCACCCAGCTTGTGTGTTTTTTAAGAGCTGACGTAACGTGAATTTCTCCTCTGTGAGATCAATAAAGTTTTATCTTATCTTATCTTTCTGTCAAATATGGCTGGAACCCCAACACCCCTTGGTCATATTAGCTACAAGAGACAGAGGCAAAGCAACCAGCTGCCATTCATTTTCAATCAGAGTGGGTGTTTTACAGCAACAGAAAAGAAAACAGTGGTTGCTGTGTCTCCACCTAGGCAGAACAGATGAGAAGTTAATTTTATGCAAATGCGGTAGGACAGAACACTGTGGCTGCCAGTCCGAGTGAATGCAGCATGACATACAGTGGTTAGTTGCTGGTTGTATTTAGTTATTTATAATAAAGTTCATCCTTTTTTATAAGGGTTTGATAATGACATGTTTGGAATTATTGCCATTTTTATGTATATATTGGCAGATATGTCTATCAAAATTTCTTTTTTTACTCCATAGTATTGGTATCAGCCCACACAAAATCTATATCGGTTGGCGTCTGTTATTTTTGCCCCTGAATGGTAGGGCTGGGTGGCATAAATACAAGTCAAGCTACGTGTTATATGTAATTACCTTTATAAAATATTCTAGCAATCCTAAAAAAAGAAAAAAAAAACAGGACGAGAGATGACATAATCTCTGACTGATTCTCCAAAAAGGTCCATTTAGCAATAATCAACTTATTACTTTCATACAATTTTATGTATAATGGCTTAACTAGGGGTGTGCAATTAGGGGTGGCATTAGTGTCAAAAACAAATACATTTCCTGTCTTGTTTAAAGAAAAATAGCAGAAGTAGTAACCTGTAAATGGAAAGCTGCGATTAAAAGCACCTTTTACAGTATGGCTGATGCAGCATTGACATCAACAAGTCCATCACAGGAGGTCAACTGGGTGACTGCCTGACTGACAGTGCCACTGATACCTGGATTTGTTTGCTTCAGCTTCAGGAAATCTCCTTGAAGGCAGGATATCGGAGACTATGGAAAAAGCTTGCTACTTAGAAGTTTTCTTCAGAAGCTCTGTGTCAACTTGAAGCCCCTTTGTTGTTGGGCTTGTTAGGCAATGGGGCATCATCAGTAAAATCCTGGTAGGTTTGATGTGATAAGGATCTCCAGCCTTCTGTTTTAAGTTATGTGTAAAATAAGAAGTGACCACAGGGTGGATATTTTGTGTCTTTTGAGACATTCTGTATCTGCACTGGCTTGCTGTCAAAATGACCTTTTGTCTAGGAAAAAAACATCAACTATATTCTTGATTTCACTCATTTTCAGTCTCACCTCAGCGCTCTTTTATGTATTCATTCACACTTTCACTTCCTGTGTCACATTTCACAATAAAGAAAAGTGTGTTTGTATGGATCTGGGTTCGCAGAAAGGGGATTTGTAACCGCACACCCAGGTTAATGGCTGGTTTGATGTGGAGGTATTTGTGTCACTGATGACTGGGGCAGGGGTCTATGGAGTGTATTCAGGGTGGAGAGGTTTGAAACCCTGCCTTCTCCACACATATTCCTTCAGCCAGTTTGCAGCGGCACAATGAAGGCCCTGTGTAGATCTTTCCATGTCCCACCCTGCTGGTCTGCTGAATCTTCTATAGGGACATTGTTAGGAGATTGTTCACTCCATTTGTTTCTTAGCAAGTTTTAACATGGTAGCAATTCTTAACAGTTCAGTGCTTGAAACCCATGGCCATGTGGTTATATCAGCTATTGATGAATTACAGTTCTTGATGCAATGCCGTCTGAGGTATTGGACCTGACAGGTAATCAACTTAGACTTAGACCCTTGCCCTTTACACACTGAAATTCCTCCAAATTCCATCAACCATTTTATGATATTATGCACTGTAGAGGGAGAAATATGCAAATCCCTTCCAATCTTTCTTTGAGGAGCATTGTTTTTAAACATTTCAATAATTTTCTCATGTATTTGTTAACAAAGTACAGATCATCTGCCCATCTATACATGTTGACTTCACCTGTTTGAAATTACATTTTTTTAACCTCATTACTCACTCTAAATTGCCCATCAACATTTTTTGGAGTTGTTACAGGCCTTAAATGTAGATATTATGAATGCATATTACAAATGAAATTAAGCTGAGCACACAAAACATGAAATATCTTGAGTTCATATTGAAGTCAAAGTAAATGTAAGAATCACTGCAAGGGTTTTATTAGAATGTTCTCTACTGTCCCCCCCCCCCTTTTTTAATTTTTTATTTGGAGTTAAATCTTGATGTTAAAATTTGCAAAATGTGCCTTTTAAATTATGGGCGTAATGATGCCCCTAACTGATATACAGTGTCCAAATCAACTGTCTCCAAAATGTGCTTTTTCAAGTTGAGCTACAGCCTTCAAAAAACAAAAATGCCTGTGTTTTCTGTGTTGAAAGTTGTCTTGAACAACAGAACACAGTCTACTAAGGTGCATACTGTTGTGTAATTATAGTATGTTGTGCCAGTATTAGTAATCGCATGATTATTTCTTGTTTGGACTTGGTTCAAACTGAAATTACTTTGATGCTGTTATTGATTTTCCTACCGGCACACAAAATTCTTTCTGCCAATAGGATGCAGTGATTAGTATAATTATTAATGCCATTAATGTTCATTTGTAGAAGATAACTAATACAATAAAGATACTCATGGTGAATGGCAATGACTTGGCAAGCAAAAGAAAGGTACAAATGTGAGCACCGCGCTCGCTCAGCTCAGTGTTTCTCATCTGACCCTGACTGTTTCCTTCATCCCCTTTTAGCTGAGTTCCCATTCTATCCATTTTATTCTGCTCAGTTGCCAAGAAGTGCTCTGGCTAAATACTCTTTCCTTCCCCCTCATGCAGGCTCAAGGTCCCACTGAGAATGGGGAAGAAAAACGTGAGGTAGGATGGGGGGTGGAAGTGAGTAGCACCAGTGGGTGCCAAGAGCAGGGTTAATCCACAGCCCAAACATTGTTCCATCATCTAATCAGGGTGGAAATGGGATGGACTGGCTGGAATACTAACATTTAGCTCAGGGCACAGTTAGTCACAGGAAATGTGGCGTGTTTAATCAGACGGGCTTATCAAGAGTCCAAAAGTATGAAGAGAAAAAGGCACCAGAATTCAAACTGTTTAAGCTTTTAGGAAACAGATTTGGAGGAAAGTAGTCTCTTCTGTGCAGTTGTCTCATGTGGTTTGAAAACATGTTGTTACATTGTCATATTTAAAATGAAAGTTTTATCAGCAAATTCAAAAGTTTTTACATTTTGTTTTGGAGCATGTGTATCTATGTGCTGTGAAAGAGAGATTCACTTGTCTCGACAGTGACGTTCATGTCTCTCGGCCCTCCGGCTTTGAGATCAAGAAACACCTAGGAAGAGCTTTTGGACTCATGAGTCACTGGACAGAGGTGTTTGGTGATGCTGATAACCTTGCAGAAGATGAAAGGTCTTACTGTATGTTTGTGAAACCTGGGCACTAACCAGTGACCTAAGGTAACGACTGGATGACTTTGGTACTAGGTCTTTTTGGAGGATCCTTGGGTACTGCAAGAATGATTGTGTCAAATTAATGGTTGCTAAAAGAGACTCAGTTGAGGTGCACCAGTTGCGTTGTGGAGGAATGTCAGCTGTGCCGTTGCGGCCATGTGGCTCACTTTTCTGGGTGTGATCCAGCTCACAGGTGCCTCAGTGCTGAGGAGCCTAGCAAATGGAAAAGGCCAAGTTAACACCCACCTTTCACTTTACTCTGGCAGATCGATCCTTATTTTCAAGAGGTGGGCGTGGACTATCTGCCTGGGTGGTTACCTAATGTGTTGGATGCAGTGATGCGCGGCACTGGTGAATGCTTCCAGACCAGATCTGGCTTATCCTGCCCGTTACACAGTTGCACATTCACAAACAGTTGCACATGCAGGGTTCCCACCAGGATTTTTTCATTGCATAGGGGAGAATTTGGTGGGGCATAGCTCCATGGTTTTTAGTAGTGCAAATCGCATCAGAGTATGTCATAACTTTTTTTTTTCCTGTATGCGGAATTTGCATTTTAACATAGCATTTTCCTGGGGGTGAGTTTAACAGCAAACATGAACTCACTGTAGCACATGTGCACATCACAGCATGTGGTGTTACTTATCAAGGACTTTAAAATAAAAAAAAAAATAAACAGACAAATAAATGTGCAGTGAGTAACATACTGGATATTATTTTATGTAGTTTGGAGAAAAGAAATCATCAGAGGGACACACATTGCTAGCCCACAATGTTGGAAACATTTAAGCCATGGACCCGCCCCTTCTCCCCACAACCCTATAAATTTGGTGTCATTAGAAAGCTTAGGATGTCCAGATTACAAAAATAACTGGTAAGAGTAAAAACACTGGGTCTCACGAGGACATATGACAACATTGAATAATTACACTGTCATTGCTTAATTACAATAACAACTTGAATACCTTTTAGTTTTTCGCAATTGTGTATTGTTGTAGTGTACTTTTATTACTGGCTTTTATTCTATTATTATTTTTATTATTCTACACACAGTTACATGGAAATGTTAACAGTGGATTATGTGGGGAAACTGTCAGCCTGTGGTGTGTACCATAAGGACAGTTAAATTCCAAAAATAAGCAAGATGGACAAATATGTGATTTTTTTAGTATACATGTCACACTGGAGTACAAGTTTCAAGACCTCCCAGACTATTAAAAAGCTATGACTTGTACACCAAAAGTCCCAGGTCTGTTATTTAAGAGCTGGCAATATTTCCTATCTCATCGGACACTTCACTGTTGAAGGTTCGAGGGGAATCGTGTGTTTATGAATGGCCATCCTGATCGTCAGCTTCACCAATGCCTGGTTCCTGGACATGCTTATTTGCAAATCCTTCACCTAATGCAACATCCATTTAGTTTTTAAAGACTCTGCTGACATGATTAACAAGAGTGCTCTGAGAGCACAATATTCCCCACTGGCAATAGCTGCCTTAGTACAAGGGCTTGCTACATTCTTATAATATTTCAGGGAATTGTGCCAAGTTTCCTGAAATTCCTCTTAAAAATGTGAGAGAAGTTGATTTCAGAATGCAGGCACTAACTCATGAAACTGGCAATGACGAGGTTTGTTAATCAAGGGCCATAACTCTGCCAAAATGTGTCAGTCTTGCACAATATTACTACAATATGCATATTATCAACCTATAAAAAGGATATGTACCAAGTTGTATGAAATTCCTGCCAAAAATGTGAGAGTAGTTGATTTCAGAATGCAGGCACCCACTTATGAAACTGACAGAGTCTAGCTTTGTTAATCAAGGGCCATAACACTGATTACATGGGCCCAACTGGAACAATATGAAAATATGCATATTACCAACCTATAGCAAAGACTTGTACCAAGTTTAATGAAATTCCTCCTAAAAGTCTGAGCGGAGTTGATTTCAGAATGCTTATATACCCTTTTTGTGATGAATGAACAGACAAAGAAAGAATAAATCAATGGAACAATCCATTTTTATGCATCACTGGCTGTAGGCCCAGAGGTGGATGGTCAAAGTTTGAAAATTAAAACTGAAGATTTGAATTTCAATTTCACTTTCAATTTTCAGTTTAATTTAATTTATATAGCGCCACATCACAACAGAGTTGCCTCAAGGCACTTACACAAGTAAGGTCTAACCTTACCAACCCCCAGAGTAACAGTGGTAAGGAAAAACTCCCTCTGAGGAAGAAACCTCAAGCAGACCAGACTCAAAGGGGTGATCCTCTGCTTGAGCCATGCTACAGACATAAATTACAGAACAGTTCACAAAACAAATATACGAGGTCTATTAGAAAAGTATCCGACCTTATTATTTTTTTCAAAAACCATATGGATTTGAATCACGTGTGATTGCGTCAGACAAGAACCCTCGTGCGCATGCGTGACTTTTACCACACCTGTCGGTTGCATCATTCGCCTGTGAGCAGGCTTTGAGTGAGGAGTGGTCCAGCCCCCTCGGCGGATTTTCATTGTCAGGAAATGGCGGAATGATTTGGGCTTTTTTTCCATCAGAATTTTTTCAGAAAGTGTTAGAGACTGGCAGCTGGAAACCATTAGAAAAATTTATCTGGCTATTGCTGAAAATGTTACGGGCTTGGTAGAGAATAAGGAGTGTTACTGTCGCTTTAAGGATGGCCCCCAGCGGCTGTGGGGCGCGCCGCGCTCCGAAGCCACCATCGACAGGCTGAACGACCATTTCATTTCTAAACGGATGGCTGTCTGGATCCGTGACCATCGTGTGCCATTTCTCTGGTTATCACAATAGCTGGACATCAACCATTTTCCGGCAGATTTCACTTTTAACAAGAGATTTTGTCATGGGAAGCCGAGCGGAGGCTTCGCGCGTCACGATGGATTCGCTACTGGAGCGAGACAAAACCACCTCCATTTTGGTCTCATAGGACGGCTTTGAGATGGCGTTCAGACAGCTGTCGGTGGTTTTTCCAACGAGTGATTATCCAAGAAATTGTGGATGTGCCTGGACATGCCAGAACATGTCCCGTGAGGCTTCATCACGGCATTGCTGTGCGCCATGCGGCACCGCCGCGACGCGCAAAGCCTCCGCTCCTCTTTCCATGACAAAAACTCCTGTAACAGTGGAATGTGCCGTTCATTTCCAAACTGGACGCTGTGTTTTATCCGGGACGTCATCTGACTAGCACAGGAATTGTGAAAAGACGTGGACATCAGCACTTTTTCGGCACATTGAGACAGACATGCGGAGGAATTCCGCGCATCGTGGCGGTGCCGCATGGCGCAAAGCAACGCCGTGATGAAGCCTCACGGGACATGTTCTGGCATGTCCAGGCACATCCACAATTTCTCGGATAATCACTCGATGGAAAAACCACCGACAGCTGTCTGAACGCCATCTCAAAGCCGTCCTGTGAGACCAAAACGGAGGTGGTTTTGTCTCGCTCCAGTAGCGAATCCATCGTGATGCGCGAAGCCTCCGCTCGGCTTTCCATGACAAAATCTCTTGTTAAAAGTGAAATCTGCCGGACAATGGTTGATGTCCAGCTCGTGTGATAACCAGAGAAAGTGCACACAACGGTCCTGGCTCCACAGAGCCATCCGTTTAGAAATGATCCGGTGGTTTGTGGCTCTCAATGGCGGCGCGGAGCGCACCGCGCCGAGCGTCCTTAAAGCTGTCCTTAAAGCTGTAGTAACAGTCCTTATTCTCTGTGAAGCCCGTAAAATTTTCACCAAAAGCCAGATAAATTTTTTGAATGGTTTCCAGCTGCCAGTCTCCAACAGTTTCTGAAAAAATTCTGATGGAAAAAAAGCCCAAATCATTCCGCCATTTCCTGACAATGAAAATCCGCCGAGGGGGTGGACCACTCCTCACTCAAAGCCTGCTCACAGGCGAATGACACAACCGACAGGCGTGGAAAAACTCACGCATGCGCACGAGGGTTCAAGCTTGTCTGACGCAATCACATATGATTCAAATCCATATGGTTTTTGAAAAAAAACAATAAGGTCGGATACTTTTCTAATAGACCTCGTACAGGAAATGTTGGTGCACAGGACAGGAGGGTCACCAGCAGAAATACAACTGCCATCTTTGGATGGAGCTGCACCTTAAACAGATAGAAAAAAAAAGCATCAGGCATCAGAAAGACAAGAAATAGAGTATAATTTGCCAGCATTAATCAACAAGAAAACAAAAGAAATACTAAGGTGATCGCCGGCCACTAGCCCTTATCAACTTCATAGTCTAAAACGATCACACCACATGAAGTTAAGGTCAGCGCTGCTCTGGCTCCAGGCTCGAAGTCTGGAGAAAAAGGCGAGCAGCGCTGTCTTTGCAGTCAGCGCTGTGACCACGGATCGTGCTCCATAACAATCCCGCAAAGGCGGGATTTGTATTGATTATTATGTAGTATAATCAGGAAAGTGTTATTTATGTAACATATGCATTGATTTGTATAATGGCACTGTTTATCATGTTGATCATCTTCATTTTTATGTGGATTCCAGCGCTGGTTTATTTTGGTGTATAATTTATACCACCTCTCGACCTGGTGTACATTTTCAGCGCAGCGTATGCCAACGAGCACATTGATAAATGCCAAGTAGCGCAGCTGTTTTGGCGTACACCCCATATACGCTCAAATATCGCCGTACGCAACGTTGATACATGAGGCCCAATATTTCTAATGTGGAGGTCAAAGGACAATGTAGGATCAAAAATTACCCCAAGGTTCCTCACTTTGTCAGTGTGATGTATGACATGCGAGCCTAGGCTAAGCATTAACTGGTCAAATTGATGCCGATGTCTCACTGGACCAAGAACCATCATTTCAGTCTTATCAAAGTTTAAAAGTAGGAAGTTTCTAGACATCCACCTTCTCACTGATGCAAGGCAGTCCTCAGGATTTATATGAATGAGATTACCAGCAGTTATCGGCATGTATAACTGAGTACCATCAGTATAGCAGTGAAAGGTAATCCCAAAACGCCGCAATATGTCCCCAAGGGGTGCTATATAAAGGGAGAAAAGCAGGGAGCCTAAGATGGACCCCTGTGGAACCCCAAATTTCATGTCACCAAGGTTAGAGGTAGTGTTACTGTACAAAACACAGTGAGAACGACTGGTCAAGTATGACGTCAACCATACAAGGGCACTCCCAGTAATCCCAAAATGATTTTCCAGCCTATCAAGTAAAATATGATGATCCACTGTATCAAATGCAGCACTGAGATCTAACAGCACCAGAACCGTAGTGGTGTCCGAATCCATTGTAAGCAGAAGATCATTCACCACTTTCGTGAGAGCCGTCTCTGTGGAATGATATTTTCTAAAAGCAGACTGCAGCGGCTCAAAGAGATTATTCTCAGTAAGATAGTCCACGAGCTGCTGTGACACCACTTTTTTCCAGAATTTTAGAGCAAAATGATAGATTTGATTTGATATCGGCCGATAGTTTTTCAATACACTAGGTCAAGATTAGATTTCTTAAGTAATGGTTTAATCTCTGCAAATTTGAAAAAATTAGGAACAGATCCAGAAGTTAAAGAAAGATTAATCATTTCCAGCACAGTCGGCCCAAGAGTGGGCCACAGGTCCTTAAACAGTTTTGCTGGTATAGGATCAAATAAACAGGTTGTGCTTTTTGTTGACGTTACTAGTTTCGTCAGCATGCCCAGTGAGATACTATCAAATTCTGTAAATCTAGGTAATACCATAGTAATGGTGCCCACCTCAATAGCAGGGTGTAGTGGCTGGGTTAAGGCATGCTGGGATATGTTTAACCTCATGTCTTCTATTTTCTTCTCAAAGTAATCCAGGAAATTTTGTGCTGTAAAAGGAGAGTGAGCTACAATTGGTTGTCCATGAATAAGTGTTGCCACCATGTCGAACAAGAACTTTTAGTTATGTTTGTTTTTGTTGATCATATCAGAGTAATAGCTTCACTTTGTAGCCAGTAATGCATGCATATGAATGCATGAATTTTAGTGTTAATTCTGTGGTGGGGTTATGGTGGTTTTATTGACATTCTTAGATGGGATGGGGCTGCAGGTTGTCATTCTGACACTCAAATTCATGTGAATGTCTTGAGTTTGTTTATTCAGAGTCAACAAACTGAATTTGGCAGGCAAACTTCTGTTGCCCCAGGCAGGGCTGAAAGGTGTGTTGGTAAAATACTTATGTAGTAATATGGTGGCATTTAATTTATTGAATTATTTTCTATTGCACCAAATCACAGCAAAGCTGCCTCAAGGTAGTTCACACAAGTAAGGTCTAACCTTACCAACCTTGGCATCTGTGGAAAGATCAACTTTCTTTATTAGTGACACCACCATCAGCATACACTCTGGTGACTGCCTTCCTCTCTTTACTATGTGTGAATATTAATAAAATATCTTAACACCTAATCCAAATTCGATCAAACTTGGTGGATACATTGGGTCTATGGATGGGAAGAGGTGTTTTGATTTTGACCGTGATTGGTCAACGATCACGGTCACAGGTCAAGATCACATTTCTGCTATTATACATCAAATGCCTATTTTTCTGGATGTGAGTTCAGATATTTTATTGTTAGTGAACTCGGCAGTTTAAAGGTTCATACACATGATGTTTAAAATATGAGTTTTACTTGGCTGAGCTCTCTGATCACATTTAATTAATATATCACTCTGCTTAGGTTGAGACAGGTCTTAATTATAATTATTATTTATTATTTTACGAGGTGCCGCCTTCTGAAGATCACCGGCCGTAAGGTTTCCATCCTATTCAGAATTTACTGCTGATGCTGATGCTACTGGTGGTTCCAAATTGCCATCAGGTGTTTAGCTCTTCTTCTGACACTCTGTATTTAAAGATTGATTGATGCAGCAGAGGCGCTGGCTGCGCCTTTGTAGGCTCTTTAAAGTAACTTCACAGCATACTTGGATGTAGTCCCATGATGGTGTGTTCTGTGAACGAGGGCAACAAGACAAGACGAGGGAACAAAGGATCAAAGGATTCCAGCTGCTGAAATTTTTTCCATCATGACATTTTTATAAATGCGTCACATTGCTTGGTTGTTTCTTATGCAGCGTTTGATTCATTGCGCTGTCGAAGTTTGAAGCAAAAGCTGAGTCACATTTGGGATCACTGCTCTCTCCATCTGTGGGAATTGCTGTCACAGAGTGTTGATGACATGTGACAGCATCTGCGTGCCTGCAGGTGCTTTACTTTTCCTACTAATTATGAGCAGGTGATAATATGTTTTGCTTGTTGACATTCTCCCAACACACACACACAGACACACACACAGACACACACACACACACACACACACACACACATACTAAAAGCAATACTGGAGCCGAGATGGTCCAAATTGTTGAGGTGAAGTTTTCAGGACAGATCCAAAACCCTGCCTATAACTCAGATGCAACACATTAAGCCATATCTGCCTGTAGGAGGCGCTATAACAGCACGTGTGTGAATTTTTTGGCCTATAACTCCCAAACCCTACATTTCACAAAATACTTACATCCACACATTCACTGGATACTACCGAATCATATGACACAGGCCACACCCATTTCCATCTGGATAGTTTTTGTGCAAGCTATGCTAAACCTACTTTGTCAAGCTCCCCCTAATAAAATGGCCGTAATAAAGTGTTAATGATGCTAATAATAAGAATACGTGTCTTGCAAGATGCAGTAGGCATCTATGCATAGAGAAAGTGGTTGCAATCTTAATTTATGAATCAAGCACTCACACACATCCACAGGAGAGACATTGACCTGAACATGGTCATATGATTTCAGAGACGAGACCTTTGACGTGTCAGAGTGATTACAGAAATTCTACACATCATAAACTCATGTGAATGTGAAACTTCCTCTGTTACAGGGCCGATTATCTTCCACTAATGGAACCAGCTGCAGGTGTGAAAGAACTTAAACAGATCAGGGGTAAAAACTGTCCCTCCCTAGTGGAGGTAATAATAAATGCAATATGCACAGATCTATAAAACCCTCACAACTGTGCTCAATATATGTTTAATTATGGACTCCCACAATGAAGTATGCTTTGAATTCATTATATGGAATGAAGTGCATGTGTCATGTGTTGTGCTTTCTCATAATTCAGTATGTAAAATACCACAATAGATTTCTGAGGACTCCCCAGATTTACAGATTGGACACTCCTTATGAGCTCAGAACGTATTGCCCAGCATGCCGGCGACGCAGTGAAGCAGAGGATTGTTATAACTGACATGTGTGTGTGGGGGAAGATAACCCAGAAACAGCTGGATGGACAACTTTTTTTTTTCCTTTCTGTATATCTCTACAAACAAGAATCCTAGATGGATCAAACTTGGGGGAAATATTTCTTGGATAGATATCTACAGGTGGTTAGATTTTGGATTAGTTAAGGGAAAGGTCAAGAAAAACATGATCTGAAACATCTATCTATCTATGTACTGTAGTGTTCAGAATAATAGTAGTGCTGTGTGACTAAAAAGATTAATCCAGGTTTTGAGTATATTTCTTATTGTTACATGGGAAACAAGGTACCAGTAGATTCAGTAGATTCTCACAAATCCAACAAGACCAAGCATTCATGATATGCACACTCTTAAGGCTATGAAATTGGGCTATTAGTAAAAAAAAAAAAAAAAAAGTAGAAAAGGGGGTGTTCACAATAATAGTAGTGTGGTATTCAGTCAGTGAGTTCATCAATTTTGTGGAACAATCAGGTGTCCCCTATGTAAGGATGAAGCCAGCACCTGTTGAACATGCTTTTCTCTTTGAAAGCCTGAGGAAAATGGGACGTTCAAGACATTATTCAGAAGAATAGCGTAGTTTGATTAAAAAGTTGATTGGAGAGGGGAAAACCTATACGCAGGTGCAAAAAATTATAGGCTGTTCATCTGTAATGATCTTCAATGCTTTAAAATGGACAAAGAAAAAACAGAGACACGTGGAAGAAAACAGAAAACAACCATCAAATTGATAGAAGAATAACCAGAATGGCAAAGGCTCACCCACTGATCAGCTCCAGGATGATCAGAGACAGTCTGGAGTTACCTGTAAGTGCTGTGACAGTTAGAAGACGCCTGTGTGAAGCTAATTTATTTGCAAGAATCCCCCACAAAGTCCCTCTGTTAAATAAAAGACGTGCAGAAGAGGTTACACTTTGCCAAAGAACACATCAACTGGCCTAAAGAGAAATGGAGGAATATTTTGTGGACTGATGCGAGTAAAATTGTTCTTTTTGGGTCCAAGGGCCACAGACAGTTTGTGAGACGACCCCAAACTCTGAATTCAAGCCACAGTTCACAGTGAAGACAGTGAAGCATGGTGGTACAAGCATCATGATATGGGCATGTTTCTCCTACTATGGTGTTGGGCCTATATATCACATACCAGGTATCATGGATCAGTTTGGATATGTCAAAATACTTGGAAGAGGTCGTGTTGCCTTATGCTGAAGAGGACATGCCCTTGAAATGGGTGTTTCAACAAGACAATGATCCCATGCACACTAGTAAACAAGCAAAATCTTGGTTCCAGACCAACAAAATTAATGCCTCGCAGATGTGAAGAAATCATGAAAAACTGTGGTTATACAACTAAATACTAGTTTAGTGATTCACAGGATTGCTAAAAAAGCAGTTTAAACATTATAGTTTTGAGTTTGTAGCATCAACAGCAGATGCTACTATTATTGTGAACACCCCCTTTTCTACTTTTTTTTACTAATAGCCCAATTTCATAGCCTTAAGAGTGTGCATATCATGAATGCTTGGTCTTGTTGGATTTGTGAGACTCTACTGAATCTACTGGTACCTTGTTTCCCATGTAACAATAAAAAATATACTCAAAACCTGGATTAATCTTTTTAGTCACATAGCACTACTGTTATTCTGAACACTACTGTATCTATCTACGAGGTGTATTAGATAAGAAACCGACACTTTTTTTTTTAACTATATGGATTTGAATGACGTGCGATTACACCAATCACGCGTGTCGGTGATGTCATTTCCCTGTGGGCAGGCCTTGAGTGAGATGTGGTTCAGCCCTCTCGGCTGAATTCCTTTGTTTCACACACTGCTCGAGACGGCGCGTGTTGCTTTATCAAAATTTTTTCTGGACCTGTGAGGAATATCCGAGTGGACACTATTCGAGAAATTTAGCTGGTTTTCGGTGAAAAGTTTAACGGCTGATGAGAGATTATGGGGTGTTTCTGTCGCTGTAAGGACTTCCCACGGAGCGGGACGTCGCGCAGCGCTTCCAGGCGCAATCATTGGCCTGTTTCAACCTGAAAACATCCTAATTTAAGGCTTAATTCACCCAGGACCGAACAGAGAAGATTCAGAAGAGGCCGGCATGAGGACTTTATGCGGACATTCCACTGTTTAAGGACATTTTGTAATGAAAGACATCCGCGCAAATTCGCCGAGTCGTTTCCATGACGACTCGGCAAATCTGTGTGCGCCGCGACAGGAAAAACACCTCCGTGTTGAAAACCATTTGTAAAATTCAGGCGGCTTTTGATGGCTTTCAACAAGTGAGTAACTGATAAATTGTTTAACAGCTTGGGCATGTTCCAACTTGTCCGTTAAGGTTTCCAACAGAGGTGTTTTTCCTGTCGCGACCCCCCGCGGTCGGGTCTGGCCCGACATGCGACTCTGCCCGCACGTTCTTTCATTACAAAATGTCCGTTAACAATGGAATGTCCGAATAAACTCCTCATGCCGACTTCTTCTGAAAGTTCTCTGTTGTCTGACGACTTCCTGGGTCAACAAAGCCTGAAATGTGGAAGTTTTCAACTTGAAACGGCGAGACGCTGCCGCCTCGAGGCGCAGATTGCCATCAGGCGCCGTGGGCCGTCCTTAAAGCGACACTACCAGACCAAAATCTCTCATCAGCCGTTAAAATTTTTAACGAAAACCGGCTGAATTTATCGAATGGTGTCCACTCAGTTGTGCCTTACAGCTTTTGAAAAAAATTTTATCAAACAAAGCAGCAGTCTCTGAGCCATTCCTAAACAATGAAAAATCGACGAGAGGGTGGGCGAAGGTGTGACATCAAAAATCTGTTCATCTGACTGATCTAAATCTGACTGACTAGGCCTCAGAGTGACCCATATGTCTCGACAAGTGTTTACATGATAACAGCATGCTGAATTTACAGGTGTTTTTGCAGACTGAATTTGCACTGAATTATTTGTGCCTCCTGGAAGATTTTGCAGATTTACATGCATCCAATAACCTGTCCAATTCTGCATAAATCTGTCTTTGCTGTGGATGTTTTGGTAATGCTGAGTGTCATATTTTTTTAGATCGTATGTATTTGGTTAAGACAGTTTCACAAACCACTAAACTATATTACACCCTCCAAAAGATTTAATGCTATCTTTAAATCTTTTGGAGGCTTTGCGCTGCACAGTAGGGCTTAAGGTGTATTTGGTTTAATCCCCGCAGCTTCAACTTTTATCACTTTCCTGCTGTTGTTTTGCAGATTTCTCTGACGGGGAAATACTGACTGTTTATTAAGAGTGGTTACAATATGAGCCACTTTTCTTCAGATGACAGATGACAAATCAAGGGTTTTGTGAAGTTTGTTGCACCAGATATCTAACAGGATCCCATGTGCGCCAGGAGCACTGGAGCTTGTGTGGTGAAAATGGGGGTGGTGTTTTGGTAAGGCGACAGACACATCATGGTGAGAGGGGTTGTGGCTTAAAGCCAGATTTGGCACCTTTCCATGTGGAATTATTTGTCAGTGTGGAATCACTCCAGGTTTTCTGTCTTTTCTACCATCATGAACTGGCAACCTGTTCGGGGTGTGTCCCGCTTCTTGTCCGGTCTTTGCTGAGCTTGGCTCCAACTTCAAAAGACCTTTAACAGGATAAACGGGTGTATGTCAAGGATTTTAAAATGACTCAAGGCAAGGTGGTCTTTTTATTGTAAAAACAATCAAGAATGGGCACTCAGAGTGCATGCAAACAAATGCAAATATATATTCCTCCTGATTTAGTGATAATATAAAATATGGTTCTGTGTGGCCGTCACATTCAGTCAGATCTGTCCAAAATGTAACTACGTTACACTTGAATGGACCTTCCACCATGTTTAACCCATATTAGCTCCAAACAGTTTGAGCTACACAGCTCTTACTTTGAATTTGACCTTTCAAGGTCACTTAAAGACAAAACTGTTTATTAAGAGTGGTGACACTATAAGCCACTTTTCTTCAGTGAATTTCTCTGTGAAGGTGCGTACAATTGTGTGGTGGTCATGTGACCACAGGTGTATCTTTAATCAGTTCCTCAAAGTCACTATACTGTATGCATTCAGCCTTTGGGTTCATATTTGACCTTGTCTATGACCTTGCCTTTTAACAGATTTTTTTTTCTCCAAATCAAATCTCATTGCCAAGCATTCCACTATAATTAGTCCAAATTTGTTTCAAAGTGTTTTGGTTATTTTGTTTAAAATCAGATAGATGGACACATAGTGTAGAAATAATGAATGCTTATGTGTGCAATAGTAAGAATATTTCACCAAATGTAATAATCTTTCCATTAAATGAATGAAAAAACATGAATTATTTGCTTTATGTAGCCCCTAAAATAGATTGTTATCATTTGATATTTTATTCATTTATAAACAAGAGGAAAGAGACTTATTCCTGATTGATCCTATGGTGTCTGCCAAAGCTCGGTAGCGAGGCCGAGATATCCCATCTCACGCAAGTGTCATCTGACGGAGCCTGCTCTGGCCCAGTGGCTCCCCGCAAGCCACCAGCTGTGACAGGGCCAACCCAGGCTGTTAGGAGGCCAGCCAGGCCTGCCCGACTCAGCAACCCCCCCCCCCCCCCCCCAACGACTCACTGTCAAGCCCCTCAGCGCATCCAGCCTTCCCATCCATTACCCAGTGAGTCTGGGCATTGTGTTGGGCCACTGTTTGTTTTTTTAAGCTAAGCCGCGTCGCTGCTAGTGTGAGCATACATGGTGGTGTGCAATGGTACAAAACGTATGGAACCAAATTTGCGGCATATGACATACAAACCACCAATCAAATGACAAGGGTCTGTTTAGGCGGTATATAAAACTGAACGTAATATATGTGTATGCTTCTACACGGTGGGGGGGGGGGGGGGGGGGGGGGTGTAAAAAAACATAGTAGACTGCAATATACTAGAAACCTGTACATACACTCAACAAAAATATAAACGCAACACTTTTGGTTTTGCTCCCATTTTGTATGAGATGAACTCAAAGATCTAAAACTTTTTCCACATACACAATATCACCATGTCCCTCAAATATTGTTCACAAACCAGTCTAAATCTGTGATAGTGAGCACTTCTCCTTTGCTGAGATAATCCATCCCACCTCACAGGTGTGCCATACCAAGATGCTGATTAGACACCATGATTAGTGCACAGGTGTGCCTTAGACTGCCCACAATAAAAGGCCACTCTGAAAGGTGCAGTTTTGTTTTATTGGGGGGATACCAGTCAGTATCTGGTGTGACCACCATTTGCCTCATGCAGCACATCTCCTTCGCATAGAGTTGATCAGGTTGTCAATTGTGGCCTGTGGAATGTTGGTCCACTTTTCTTCAATGGCTGTGCGAAGTTGCTGGATATTGGCAGGAACTGGTACACGCTGTCGTATACGCCGGTCCAGAGCATCCCAAACATGCTCAATGGGTGACATGTCCGGTGAGTATGCCGGCCATGCAAGAACTGGGACATTTTCAGCTTCCAAGAATTGTGTACAGATCCTTGCAACATGGGGCCGTGCATTATCCTGCTGCAACATGAGGTGATGTTCTTGGATGTATGGCACAACAATGGGCCTCAGGATCTCGTCACGGTATCTCTGTGCATTCAAAATGCCATCAATAAAATGCACCTGTGTTCTTCATCCATAACAGACGCCTGCCCATACCATAACCCCACCGCCACCATGGGCCACTCGATCCACAACATTGACATCAGAAAACCGCTCCCCCACACGACGCCACACACGCTGTCTGCCATCTGCCCTGAACAGTGTGAACCGGGATTCATCCGTGAAGAGAACACCTCTCCAAAGTGCCAAACGCCAGCGAATGTGAGCATTTGCCCACTCAAGTTGGTTACGTCGACGAACTGGAGTCAGGTCGAGACCCCGATGAGGACTACGAGCATGCAGATGAGCTTCCCTGAGATGGTTTCTGACAGTTTGTGCAGAAATTCTTTGGTTATGCAAACTGATTGTTTCAGCAGCTGTCCGAGTGGCTGGTCTCAGACGATCTTGGAGGTGAACATGCTGGATGTGGAGGTCCTGGTCTGGTGTGGTTACACGTGGTCTGCGGTTGTGAGGCTGGTTGGATGTACTGCCAAATTCTCTGAAACGCCTTTGTAGACGGCTTATGGTAGAGAATTCAATACACAAGCAACAGCTCTGTTTGACATTCCTGCTGTCAGCATGCCAATTGCACGCTCCCTGAAATCTTGCAACATCTGTGGCATTGTGCTGTGTGATAAAACTGCACCTTTCAGAGTGTCCTTTTATTGTGGGCAGTCTAAGGCACACCTGTGCACTAATCATGGTGTCTAATCAGCATCTTGATATGGCACACCTGTGAGGTGGGATGGATTATCTCAGCAAAGGAGAAGTGCTCACTATCACAGATTTAGACTGGTTTGTGAACAATATTTGAGGGAAATGGTGATATTGTGTATGTGGAAAAAGTTTTAGATCTTTGAGTTCATCTCATACAAAATGGGAGCAAAACCAAAAGTGTTGCATTTATATTTTTGTTGAGTATACATTTAATATGTAAAAAATTATCTGGTACAGGCCTATTTGACATGCATTTCTAATTACTGATTGATTTACGGGTGTTTCTCAAACTACAAACTTATTTATATAATTCAGTTCAAGTCACTTCACACAAGGAAGGTCTAACGTTACCCACCCCCTGAGCAAGTACACGGGCAACACTGGTAGGAAAAATAAAAACCTCCCTCAAGCATTTTTGAGTGAAGGAAGAAACCTCAACCAGACCAGACTCAGTGAGATGACCATCTGCTTTTGTTATACTACAAAAACGACCAAATATAACAAAACACAACAAAGGATTATCACACATGCAATGACTGAAATGTTGCAGATAAGCAGCCATACACATGTAGGCTCGTGGTTGCAATGACCTACGTCTCATAATAAATCCAAATGGCAAAGAGCAGAGTCCCAACAAATAGACCACAATTAGTGAGGTGGCAATCAATTCCAGGTCAGTCACTGAAGGACACCCCGCCCAAAGACTGCATCCAGCCTACTCTTCCACAAATCCTCAGCACGGCCCGGACCTCAAGCATGATTTATTCCTTTCCCATCACTGTGCTCTCCTTGAATACAAATCAACATGCTGTAATTAATTACTTAGTAGACTGAATAAAAACTTGTGGTGAATCATTCTTTCATTGCATCGTGTTCCACAAAGGAATCTTCTCCTTTTGCACTTCTGTTGGAAAAGCTTCAGATATGATTTTGAATCCTTTTTGAACTCTGTCATCTTTCTTCTGGAAGGGGTTACTTTTGTAAGTTTGTTTGTTCTACGTTGTGGGTGTTCTGGAAAGACAGAAGTCATTACAAATATCAGCGCCTGGAACATGGTTACTGTCACATCAGATTATTATAGTCTGTGTCATCAGCTGGCTCAGAGGCTCTGGTCTCCTCCTGGATTTGGACTTGCTGTGATCCAGTTCTGATTCCACTGTGTAACATGACAGCAATTACGCTTCCTCAGTTATTATTACTGGTGATGGCTGTTTTATCAGTTTGTTATCTCCGGCCTCTGCAGAAACTCCACTGTGGTTCCATCTTGACTCAGCTGATTTAAAACTTGAACCCCTTCTAGGGGTCAGACTTTTACAAAACTCTTGCCAAAACCAAAAAAAGCAGTCTGTATTTAGCCTCCTGTAAACACAAACTAAATAATGTTGAGACTGATGTGGTTGTTAGGACATGATTGAGTCATGTTTGTACAGTATGTTGAGTTTTTGTGTTTGGAACAGCAGTAATTAACTTGAGTTTGACATTGTATTGGATGAATGTGATGGCATCGGTGTAAAACGTGCTAAATCCCAGTGTAGATCTGCACTGGATCTGAACAACTGGGGGTAGCCAAAAGACAAACAAAATGACTTTGTGGATCTTGATACTTTTGTAATTTGCTGCATCTGCTGCTGTCTGTGTTGCCAGATCTGTCAGACATGGTGAACTTTTGGATCTGGAGTTAATGGTGATTTAGTGGTAATTATCCTCTCCGGCATCTGAATCATGAGCCAACATTAATCTGAAATTAGTACTGGAAAAAAGATAGAAGCTATTCTGTTTTCCAGGTGCACATTGGCTGCAGAGGCCACGAGCACGTCTGTCAACTCCGTGCAGCAACGAGGCAATGACAGAAAGTTTTACTGGAAAATCCTCTCATAGATAAATTTTGTACAATATTCCTAAAAGATGCATGCTGTTTTCTTTCACCAGATATCATATTTTAGATATTTTTTAAAAGTATTTCTCCAAAATATTATGCATGCAATTATGCAAAATTATAGAATGTCTGAGTTTTCTCAATACAAATAAAAACAACTTGATAGACATGCAAATTAATTACAGAAGAAGCTTGAAAAAATGGAAAACAGTTTTAATGTAAACAAAATCAATTATTACTCAAGTTAAAAGGATGCTGAAAATTCTAATTTCCAGATCAACACTTTGATTACCCAGAATTAGTACATTAAAATAATAGTTGATTCTTAGTTGTTTCATTCTTAACCATCCAAATGGCATTATTTCTTGGAGAGATTTCTGCCCATTTGGGAAAATATTTTCATTATACCCCACTGTGTTAGGATTAACACAGAAAAAAAGTGCAAGTTGTACTCTCGTGCAACACAAAATATGATCTTGCATGAAGGCAGATTTACAACTGAAATTCAGCTCCCTGCTCCACTTTCTGTCCCTCCAGTTTATCCACTAACGGCCAACATGCACAGAAAAAGACCCCTCCTCAGTCACAGTGGAGGACTTCTGTGAAAGGGTCTACATAACTGATCCCATTCCTGACCTTTGGCTGAACCTGTGGCACCATAAGTTCAGGGACCTTCAGCCAGAGGCCTCACTTATGGAAAGTCAGATGTTACCAATTTCCAAAGATTTTTTCTTTTTTTTTTTGAAGCATTAAATCCTTTTACTCAGACCTAAAGGCAATATTGTGATTTGTTTTATGCAAATAAATACTTGGCAGTTGAGCCACTCTTTCAACATCAGAGCAGTATTTTACTTTGCTAAAAAACTGATTTAAGTTTCTCAATACGTAATAACTTGTCTGACTTTATGGTTCTTGCTTGAAAAAGGCCCAAGGTTACCTTGAATTTGTGATCTGCACATATTGTGCACCAGCGGTGCCTGTTTGTTTCTTTTCCACCATGCTAATTATGCTTGCACCATTACTGAAAACTCACTTGCACAGTGATAAGCAGCATTAATCAGAATCAGAAGTACTGAGAGATTAAAGATGAATTAGCACGGTTTGCTGGCTACACACCGGCGGACGTGTTTACTTGTGCTGCTGAAATAAAGATGTGTAGTGTTGGATTCTGCCAACAGTTAAGCAACACACTAAAGATGAGATCCTGCAAAGTACTTCTGAATACAAAGCAGGTATGTGACCCTGAAGTACGCATGCCGGTTTGGAGCACATGTCCCTGTTGATGTTCGCCAGCCCTGGAGCAAGTTGCTGTCAACTTAATAGCAGACTGATAACACTTCACCTCAGGGCTTTGACGTAAGTACAGTGTTTTTCTTCATGGAACCCACCTGTCTCCAAAGCTGGAGTTATTGTCTGTTAATTTGATCCAGGTAGTCGTTGACTATAGGGCCGCTGGGATTACAATGCAATGTGACCTATGCGTTTTCTTTGAGTGGCCCCCAGGGCAGAGGGATGCATTAAAATAGTTCAGACAGGATGGACCAGCACTGCAGCACAGTCATGGTCTTGAACTTATAAAGAAGAAAAGGCATTGCCCCAGAGGCCTGTATCACGTAAATTTTGTATTTGTTTTGTGCAGCTTGGTGAATTACGGGCGACAGCCAGATGTAGTTTTTCCTCAAGAGGCAACCTTTCTCCTCATATTGATACTTAATCTTTCAAAACATGAAAGCAGTGTCTCCCAGCTGTTTTAGTGTTGGAACATTATTGAATTTTTTTGATGTTCTTAGTTATCGATGATAAATAAAAATGATTTATACAAATAACGCTCCTTCTGTTCTTTCTGTGAAGTTCATTCCGGTCTTTGTGAACCAGCAGATTTTATTTCTTTGTGGAAATCAAAGCTGTCCAAACCACCAGAATGACTTCTGCCTAAACTTATCTAAAAAAGGAAATTTTGCAAAATGAGCATGAATACCAACCAGTATGTTTGTAAAATAATGAGGACAACCTTTCCCTTAAATGTCAAAGGCAACACAACTGAACGCACATTCAGTTCCACTCACTGATTCAGTAAATCAGGTAGATGAGTGGATAAGGAACTTACCTGCCAATATATAGACCCGGGTTTGAATCCTCCTCATGCTACCTGTCTGTTGGAGAAGACACATAAGTGGCAATGTCTGTCCACCAAGCTGTAAAATGGGTATGGGCTTTGGGTTAGGAAAGTAACCTGCCTCCTGTCCAGGGAAGTTGGTGACTAAGCACCAGCACCAACGGGTGTCAGTGCCTATATAGGACTTTTTTCTTCTACTCACTGACTTAGTCACTGACTAACTCCATTAATACCCTTATTGCAGCACTTGAGAAGCTCAGTGAGGAATTTGCACATCTGAGTCAACACTTTCATGAGACCTCTGAAAAGGTGCTTTAATAGTTGGCACCAAGACATTTGCAAGAGATCATATAAGTACTGCAAATTATGAGGTGGGGCCTTTATGGACCGGAGTTGTTTTTTCAGCACTAATCACATGACCTTTTGCAGGTTTACCAGTTTTCCATACTTGGACCACTTTTAGTAGGGACTGGCCATTACAGATGGGAGACATTGCACAAAAACTGCAGTTTTGGAAACGCTCTGGTCCAATCATCTATCCATCACAATTTTGCCCTTGTCAGAATCACTTAAATGTTTATGTGTCCCCATGTTTCCAGCTTTGAGGACAAAATGTTAACTTGCTGCTTACTATAGCCCTCCTGCTCACAGGTCCCGGTGTAACAAGATCATCAATGTTATCCACTTTAGCTCTCAGGGATCACAGCTTTATGTCTGATTCATGTCCTCGTTAGTACCTGAAAAGGGCTGATGGAATCATGAGGGCACTGGACAGAGGTGTTGGAAATGCTGATGTCTTTGTTGGAGAACAAAAGGTCCAAATTTTTGGGGTCCTAATGCTTCCTGCCTTGCTGTATGGTTGTGAGACTCAGAAGCTATCCAGTGAAGGAAAATGATGATTGGATATTTTTGGTACCAGGTCTTTTCAGCGAATCCTTGGGTACCACTTGAATGACTTTGTGTCAAATATGCGGTTACTTGCGGGCACTGAGATGAAAATTATCACTTGTATGGTTAGGGAGCATCGGCTATGACATTTTGGCCATGTGGCACATTTCTCAGGGCATGATCCATCATGCAGGTGCCTCATTGTTGAGGAACATGGCAATAGGTGAAGGTCAAGGGGATGCCACATTTCACCTGGCTGCACCAAATAGATGGACCAGCTGTCTGCCTGAGTGGGTGGTTGCCATCTATTGCTCAAGGTAGTTCCATTTTGTGGTGGAGATGGTGATAGAGCTCCAGAACGTGCTGATACACATGGCTTGACCTGATATTAATTTGATGTTTTGAGGCGTCTCCTTTGTTTTGTGATTTCCAAAGGTGAGCATGATGGAAAATATACTGAATTTTGAAAAGGCTTGAGAAAACCAATCATATTGATGTTTTGATCTGTTTTACAGTTTAAAGACAAATGAATTTCCTTGAAACAAATGTAGAGTAGATGGTTCGGTGGGATAGTACCACTGCCAGCATGTAGACCAGGGTTCAGTTCCAGGTGTGTACTTAAGGCTATGTGTCTGTGTGCTTGGCTGCATTATCTCAGTTCAGCCAGCTATAAATGGCCACCAGCCTTGGTTGGGGAAGCAACCTTAAATGGACCCCCGACAGACCTTGGGGGGGAGGTGTGTGCATAGATTCCAATCTCCTTCATGCTATGGTATTCCACTTACAAACTTTAAATTATAATCCTCTCCTTTGGGGATGTTGCTTTGTTGGTTTTTAATGATGGACACATAGTATACAAATAAAAACAAATGTGGTTTAGAAAAAGTCTTTAAAGTAAAATCAGATAACAGAGGTATGTAATTTGTAATGCAGACAAATCTGAGAACTTTCAGGGGGTTGGATAGTTTTGCAACATGCTTTGCAACATGCTTGACATGTCCTTCATATGTGAGGGTAAACTGTGTGTTCTCACACACCAAATGCTCCATCTTGCTTTGCAGGGTTTTCACATGGTCTTCAGTTCATATCGACACACACTGTGTGGGAGCAACGGATGCATATCAATCAGCTCTGCAGTCACTGACAAACAGAGCAGTAAGATATCCCCCCCCCCCTTTCTGCATTTCAGACATTGTCAGAGAGAGATGATAAAACTTGAATTTATGTAAATCTGCATAATCCCCAAAACACCAGTATATTGATGAAGAAGCTGGTTTTCCACTCAGAGCAGAAGTCTGCCAAAGTTTGAAGAAATTATACTTTGGCTTTATTACACATTGAAAAAAGTTAAAAAATTCCAGCACAATATATTTTTAGATGCATTTTGTCTTTTTTGTTGTTTTATAAATAAAGAATGTGACTAGCCTGTTGTCCAAGTGGAAAAACACAATTCTGATTATATTAATCAATCTCATTGACCGTATTTTCCAGATTATAAATCAAGATTTTTGTTGTTTATGTTTTTTCTAGTTTAGCAGGTCCTGTCACTTATTCTTGGTTGCGACTTACGTATACACCATAAACTTGTTTCACTTTTATTTGTATTATGATTCTTCTACTTATTTATTATTTCTATAAGGCTTTCCCAAGAACCATGTGCTAAACAAAATAAATGCATCCCCCTGCCCAGCCCAGTAATAAATGAGTAAATGCCAATAATAAAGATACACTATACATGAAAATACAGAATTCAAGAGCTGATTAAAAACAATAATTGTACTCACATTTTTATTGTTGTGGGCCAGCAATCCATGTTCATCTGACAATTTTGTTTGTTTAAATTGTATAAAATAGCATCCAATATGTTCTGCATTTCACATTCACTTGTCCTTCATGCTTATTTTTGGATTTTAACAATCCTTCTAGTACACACCACAGTCTGAGTGTTTCATGCATGAATCCACAACTTATTTTGCCGTCTGTGTCTGATGATTTCATTTCCCCTCCACAGCATGTCTTTTTCCTGGTTCTCTCCCTCAGCCCCAACCAGTCCCAGCAGAAGACTGCCCCTCCCTGAGCCTGGTTCTGCTGGAGGTTTCTTCCTGTTAAAAGGGAGTTTTTCCTTCCCACTGTAGCCAAGTGCTTGCTCACAGGGGGTCGTTTTGACCGTTGGGGTTTTACATAATTATTGTATGGCCTTGCCTTACAATATAAAGCGCCTTGGGGCAACTGTTTGTTGTGATTTGGCGCTATATAAAAAAATTGATTGATTGATTGATTTTGTCCAGACACCATCAAATAACATCCAGCATGTTGTCCAACACACATTTATTTATTCATGCTCCCCATTATTAGCATTTAAAAGCCTGTATGTGAAATAACAGCACATGTTGTGATACAGTACTCATTTGCAGTACTTGCATGAGAAAATCTTTTTTATTGGCTGCCACCAGCCCCTGTTACTTGAGTGTCACCACATGAGACCCAGTAAACTTGGATTTAGCACAGGTTCTACACCAGATGACAAAATTCCTGATGCAACTCCAGCTTAGCTTCTGGTGTTCCCAAGTAGTCAAGTACTACCTACTATGCTTCATGTCTGGGATCTGACAATATCAGGTGTGCACATGATGCATCTTTGATTGCATATAAGAATACCTTCCTCCTGCTAACTGTTTTTTTTTTTTTTTTTTTAGGTACTCATGTATCACAGGCTTCTATGGTGAAGGAATCGTTTTTGTTCATCTTAAAAATTACAGAATGTTATCTTGGGCTATAAAATCTAGTCATATCATTTTCAAGAGTATAAATTATAGAAATAATATTCACCAAGAGTGGGACCTTTGCATTCAAAGGTAGAGCTTCTTGGTTCCCAGACATTTCTCAGTAGCAGAACTACAGACTAAAAGAATTTGATTAAGTTGAATTTCACTTGGCAGGACCAGATACTTTTTTCTGGCCAAGAAATATTAGTCTGAAGCCTAGTGGAACAGGAAAGAGATAAGAGAGGAGGGAGATAATCATCACACATCCAAATGTGTCTGTTCTTAAACGAGGGGAAATAATGGATTCAGATACTCTCGACTGCAAAGACATTCTAGTAAGACTAGACTAAGGTTAAATTAGCCACATTAACTTGTAGATGGTACCTTAGATAGACAGCTGGACCTTTGGCCTTCTTATGTCATGGAATGGATAAAAAGTGTACAATTGATTATCATATTTTCAACCAGCCCAAGACCCATATCTTATGATTGTGCTGTCACTCTGGCCAACAGTCCAAAACTTAAAGATATGCAACTTAGAATGACATAAATTTGTCAACTCAAGTTAGCACGTTGGCTTAGTGATTAGCACTGTTCCCTCACAGTGAAATGGTCATGGGATCGACTCTCACCTGTGGCCTTTCTGTGTGGAGCTTGCATGATCTCTCCGTGTTGACGTGGGATCTGTCTGGGTGCTCCGGCTTCCTCCCACATCCAAAATACATGCAGGTTAGGTAGATTGGAATCCTTAATTTGTCCATAGGTGTGCATGTGGGTGTGAATGTGTTTGTTTGTCTATATGTGGCCCTGCGACAGACTGGCGTCCTGTCCGGTGTGTGCCCTGCCTCACCCCCATGACTTCCAGGATAGGCTCCAGCTCCCCGCAACTGTGAATTGGAGTAAGCAGGTACAGGAAATGGATGGATGGAGTATTTAATGATGAACCAATTAAGATTTGGTGAATTTTGATGCACACGATAAATTAAATAATCAAGTTTGTTTTGTTAATGTAATATGCCATGTACCTGTCCGTCACCTGCTGGACATGCCTGGTATTTTTGCAGTGAATCATCTTATCACATGTATGATTGAAAAAAAATTAGGTTTTTATCAGCTTCTTTTATTTGCAAAACTTGGTCTGGTGGCCATGAAGGCTACCAGTGCTTGTTTAAGCTGTTGTGTTTTTTTTCTCTGTCAGTTTGGCTCTGAAACTGGGGTTTATTGTCACTGTTCAATTTGGACAATCAGAGCTAGTCTTCTTCTGGCACACCTCCATATTTTGTGGGAAGCCTGCTTGTACTGTCAAGCGGCTTTTCAGACCCAATAATCAGGCGTCACTTGTCACTTTTGTACTGTCAACACCAAGCACACAGTGTTCCATTAACAAGCGTTTGCATAAGAATGAAGCATGCTGGAGAATAGATGCAGTATATATCAGCATACAGGGAAAATCTGTGCCACTTTGCTCTGCTTATCTCCATTTATCTGCCTCCGTCTGCCTCCTGTGGACCAAACACGAAGTATCAAACCCTCACAGCAGCAGAAAGGAGGCTTGCTGTCGGCCTTCTCACTGACATGCACCACTCCAGTTCTTTTGTAATGGGTCCAGCAGCTTGACAAGTCAAAAAACTGCCAGAAACACACAGCTCGGACAAACACTACATCAAAGCATTTGTTTTTAACTAAGATATGAATAAGTGTTTAAAAACTAGCCTTCAACATTTATAAGCCAAACAATTACAACAGTGTTGAATTAAATTTAACTGAGTATGGTCTTAAGTCTTCTAACTCCATCAAGGGCTGATGGTCTTTAAATTTTCACTCAAAGCTGACAGAGTATCCTCCTTTGAAGTTTCTTGTTAAAAATCCACACGGACCCTGGACTTTAGGATGCCTGTAAACCCCTCTGCTTCAGCCCTGCCCAGAACAGGCCGTTTCTGTGTCTGCAGCTTTAAATGCAAATGAGCTGTGTCTGACCACACCCCCCTCTATGGAAGTGCGCAAGCATGTTTTGTCCATGTCACCACCATGTACAGTATAATACAATGAACATGATGTCTTTTCAGGAAGGCGCTGTCTGCTGACAGCCAGATCACTTACATGAGCCAGACACACACACAGAAATCCCAAGCTGATTGTACCCTGTAAAAATAACATCCAAAATAATGGTCATAGCTAATACAGAGTGTGGGAGAACAGCATTATCAAAGACAAATGATGTGGCATGCTTGAGTAGCAATATTAATGCCACTGAAACACTACCTGATGAATTACAAGTGTTTGGCAGCAGTCGAGTAACACACACTCAACTCCTGTGGTGTGTTTCACACAAAGTAATGGGCCTGTCACACCTGGACGATTTAGCCAGCATATGTTGACATATTAAAATACGACAAATACACTGGTGTACATTCAAATTATGGGTACATTTTGTATAAGTTAAGAGCATGTTGAAGTACACCAGTAAACATTGTAGTATGGCGAGTTCATCAAACTATTTTGGTCAATATTTTTGACATATGCCAGCATATGGGTCAATCTATGTCCCTCATACGCAGGGCATAGATTGTACGTAAGTTATGCAGTTGTTGTCACATGACTTGTAAGTTCCTCATAAGTCAGAATACATCCATTGATGCAGTCCTTTGATTGGCTCAACAACTGAAAGCTGCAGTCCTCATGCAAACAATTCAGACTGTTTCAAATATTAAAACCATCCACAAACAGAGCAAATATAAAGTCTTAATCTTAGTTGATCATTCCAGTCAGATTCATCATCACAGCCTGACGAATACTTATCCATACAAAGCGTCTTGATTTTGGAAAACGAAGTATGAAAATACTTTAGTTCCTTGTTGTGGCTGAAGAAACATAGCGTTTTAAAAGAAGTCCATCTGGGTTTGTCTGCTCCTTGTGTGTTTCTCAGCCTAAACCAGAGGATGCCGGGGCTTTGTGACACAACAAGAAAGAGTCATGGAGCATCATTCATTCACGTCAGCATTTTCCACAGTCATCAGTTGATTCTTCATCATTTTGCACAAGATGAAAATAAATTCCATGATCTATCACAACAAAACTTTCATTAAATTAAAAAATGTTAAATTCCTCTGTTTGGCCTTTGTTTGGAGGGGGCATGGCCGAGCGAAAGTGGTCACACTCTCAATGATGTGCAGGTTAAAATCTACATGCTCTGCCTATCAGACTAAAGGGTGCTGCTGGTGGCAAAAACACAATCCAAGCCAGACTTAACTGGTCCGACCCATACCATACTGTGCCGTACTAACCTGGACTGCTAGGTGGAAACGGGGCTGTCAGCATACACTGGCTAAATTGTCATGGTGTGACAGTTACATACCTTATTTCATGTAGCCAACATATTCTCCAAATTTTTCATAAGTTGACATATGCTTGATAAATTGTCAACATTTGACAGGCCCATAACCCACATTAGCTGCCATTCTAACAACACTTTCAATAGGCTATCATTGTTGACACACAGTAAAGGAACAAGAATGATAAAACTTACAGCTCCTAAATTTGAAGCTGGGTAACGGACAGTCAGTACTCATCCATGCTTTTATCTTCAGAATGTAGCGAACTCTGCACTGTGTGTACCCTCAACGGAAAGCCGTCTGAAGTGAAATACTTCGCACCGGCAACGTTTTAGGACCTGTTGTCTTCAAGGGAAAATCCTTATTAATCTGTGTGGGCACACATTTGAAGAAAAGCAGGTTAAAGAGAGGATGGACTTTACTCATTTTTGGTGAGGTGGTTGGGGGAGTGTAGACAGGCTAGGGACACACGGTATTGTTAAGAAACATAATAAAGTGCATTTTGCATATGTGACCTTTCATATTTTTGTGTGTTCATTACCTTCACCACTTGGTTTTGTTTAACACATCTTAAAAACATATGAACAGAATTCAGTGAAATGTATATAGAAGTAGGCTTCAGGTCATAGCTGGTGCTCCTTCACCATGCAAGTGATACTCCTCATCTGAATCTCCCTAAGGAACTGCTTGTTTGACACAGTCACCCCAGTGGAATCCTAACTATCCAAACAAACAAACCACATGCCTAAGACATCCAGTCATTGCCTTAAGTCACTGGTTACCGTCCAAGTCTACCAACCACACATTAAGACATGAAGCCCCAGGACCCTGAAGACTTGGACCTTCATTTTCCTGTAAAGATATCTACATCACCAAACACCTCTGTCCGGTTATCTCATGAGTTCATAAGTTATTCTCAGGCATATCCCTTTATTTAAAGCAGAGGAGCCAGAGACATGAATATCACCTCTGAGATAAATGATGCAAGTTCAACACTTTTGCCACATTCAGATATGCTTCTCGTGACGAAATACAGGAGCTTGTTAAAAACCTGAACCTTGATCTTGATCCAGGACAAACACAGACACTAAGATTCCTCACTGTTGAGGACCAAGAAGACCAAGTAAATACCTATGTTTCCTCTGGCTGATAGATGGATATTTTCAAGGGGTGGGGATAGGGATGTTGTCTGCCTGGATGGTTGGCATCCACCACCCGAGACAGTTCCATAATGTTGTGTATGCAGCGGATTGTGAAACCAGCGCATGCTCTCAAACTTAACTTGTACTTAGGTGAAATACTGCCCCCATGTGCCTCACAGTATATTGAATACTGAAATATTGAATACTAATTTGCAAGTAGTGTCCAAACATGCCCAAAGTATTATAATGTGTCAAAAAAATTAAACATAACAAAGCAAGTAGTCATTGCTACAGTAACTATGAGCATGCTGACTGTATGACGTTCCCATGCAAATACATGTAAACAGGCAACTTCTCTTTGGCAAAGGCAGCTAGTACCCAATAAATCCCCTGTCACACCAAATTAGCCTGTCAGAGCCACTTGGTCGCAGTGACTGAAGCTTATGTCAAGCTTGTTAGTGTTTATTACTGTTAATTACAGCAGAGGTTGCTATGCAACCAGCAGATTTTTCCACACCTTACCATCCCATTGCCAGGAGTTGAAAAGGAGCCTTGACAAAAGTTGATTTTTGGCTTTCAAGCATCAGTTGTGAGTTTAGTCTTTCGATTCACAGATTGAGGTGACCACGTAATATTCTTGTTGTATTCCTTTCACCTGACCTCCGTCCTTCCCTTTGCAGGCTGTGACAGGAAGATGCTTTGGTGACAAAGATTTCCGAGGAGGTCTGGAGAATGGAATTCTGCTGTGCGAGTAAGTCATTGCCCATTTCAGCAGCAAATCATTGCAGGAAATTGTATTCTCTTGCCAAAGCAGTTAATACTTTAAATGTTACATTTGTATGGTTGTCAGAAAAAAAAATCACATTATGCAGAGTAACATAAAATGATGATGATGGTTGTTGATTTTTTTAACCCCTTAACACCCATCGTCGCATATATGCTACAATCTCTGACTCAAATATGCAACTTACCAAATTGACCTGTATGCCTGTTGTCGCAAATTTGCAACATACCATCATTATTATTATAACATTATAACATAAAGTCATTACCAGAATACCCAATATTACTATCTAGTTTTTGTGCAAAAGTGTAATGAATAATCTCAACATTATTTACCATCTACTTAAAGGCAAAAACACACACAAAACATTTTTTTATATACAGCTATATAAATTCGGGCGTTAAGGGATTAAATAACTAATTGTTTAATCTATACAATGCCATGTCTTTTGAAATTATTATTCACGTTTTCTACTGGAAAATTCCACCTTCTCTTTCCTTCTTGAAGCAACCACACCTTACATGTTTGACACAGAGTAATGCAAATTTATTGTTTGTGATTCAACGATACCATCATATGTGGTTCTGTGTGGCCTTGACAGTTGGTTACTTCTGCCTAAAATAGTACCGCTTTGTCTTTGATGAACACACAACCCTTTCACCATTTCTAAACCATATTGGCTCCAAAATGTTTGTGTTAAAAATCTATGGTATTGAGTTAGACCTTTCAAGGTCACCCAAGATCAGTGGTCACATTATAGTAGATGGTGATGTATCGTAGGACTTTACTGAACTCTTTTGAGAGGGTCGTCACCCCTTTGAGTCTGGTCTGCTTGTGGTTTCTTCCTCAGAGGGAGTTTTTCTTTACCACTGTTGCTCTAGGGGTTAGTAAGGTTAGGCCTTACCTGTGTGAAGCGCCTTTAGGCAACTCTGTTGTGATTTGGCGCTCTATAAATGAAAATAAATTGAAATTGAAATTGTCATGTCTTCAGATGCGGCATCTCAGCTTCAAAGAAGTCCCTTAAATATATGGCATCAAATCAGTGTTTAATAGTAAAGTGCATCAATAGCTGTTCTAAATATCCTCGATATAGAAGCCTTGTACCCAGATTTTAATCCAACTTTCTTTATTGAACTTTCAACAGTATGACATACCATGCTGACAATTGTAAAAAGAAACAAATTGCAATAATGAAAGGCATGTCAAAACCCACACCCCATACCCACCCACCCATCCACCCACAAAGCCCAACAGGTCAGAGAACCAGTCCCTGCTTGTACAACATAAAGATACACAGAGACACACATACACACAACATACACATATAAAGGGGGTGACCAGTGCAGTTAAAAGTATTTATATTAGTTATTGTGAATTTTAAAAGATTGAAAATAGGAATTGGAGGTGAAACACAAAATTATGTATCACCAGTCTAACAATCAAAATTTTATCCGATATTCGTCTCTGGAGTTATTATTAATGAATCCACCAGTGATACAAATGAAAACCAAGTTTTTTTTAATTTATTGAGGGAGCCCTTGAGTGAGAATCTAATCTTTTCCAATTTTAAATTTAAAAGTACATCCCTCAACCAGTGGTCGTGTGAAGGAGGGTCAGAAAGTTTCCATTTAAATAGGATCAATCTCCGTGCCAACAAGGTGGTGAAAGACAGGGCTCGTTTCAGGGGGCTCGGAATATTGGCATCAAGAGACACACCAAATATGGCAGACACCGGGTTAGGACAAAGAGTGTGACTGTACGCCTGGCTGAGTGTGTCGAAAATATTAGTCCAAAAATGGTTAATTTGGGACAAGCCCAAAACATGTGAGTGTGGTTAGCTTAGCTGGTGACTGCCCACATCTATTACATTTGTCAATGACTAACTGATAAATCTGAGACAATTTGGTATTTGTGTAGTGTACTCTATAAAAAACTTTACATTGGATCAATGAATGGCGTGCACAGATTGAGGATGAGTGTATCAATTTCAAAGCTGATTCCCATTGTTGTTCAGATAAAGTCAGGTTCATTTCCTCCTCCCATGCCCTTTTGGTTGAAGTGAGTGACCTTGGCATAATTTCGTCAATCATATGAAATAAAACTGAGATGCAGCCTTTCCGTTGAGGATTTACCCCTAAAATATTATCTAAACAGGTTTCAGGAAGTCTGTTTGGGTAGCGGGGGAATTGTTTTTGACAAAGTCCCTTATTTGAAGAAAACGAAAAAAGTGAGAGTTTGGCAGTTGGTATTTGACTGAGAGATCGGCAAAAGAAGAAAAGACATTGTCCCTATAAAGATCTTTAACTTTACAAAGGTCCCTTTCATACCAAATTCTGAAGACCACATCTGTAACAGAAGGGATAAAGTTACAATTTCCAAATATAGGGGTTAGAGTAGAAGAACAATTCAAACCGAAGTTCTTTCTGAATTGTCTCCAAATGGCAAGGGTCTGTTTAACAATGAGATTATCCTTGACAACAGTTAGTGAAAGGGGAAGCTGGGAACACAGTACAGAGGACAGTAAATAACGACTAGACGCTTTCTCTATTTTCACCCAAATCGGCAGCGTATCTACATCCTTTAACATCCAATATAACATTTTCTGAATGTTAGCAGCCCAATAATATTTTCTGAAATCACGAAGTGCAAGGCCACCTTCAGCTTTGGGCAAAAACATAATAGATTTACGTATTCTAGTTGGCTGTCCATTCCATAAGAACTGGAATATCTGTTTATCCAACCTGTCAAAGAAAGATTTAGAGAGAAGTATAGGAACATGTTGAAAAAGATATAAAAATTTTGGAAGGATGGCCATTTTAATTAAGTTCACTCGGCCTGCCAATGACAAAGGCAAAAGAGACCAGCATTCAAAATCTCTTCCTACACTGTCTAAAAGTGTCAAGAAATTCATTTTTAACTTGTACCCAGATTTTCACCTTGGCCTGTGACTTTGACTTTTAACCAGTTTTGTTCACCATCAAGTTGCTTAAGCCTGGTACACACGGCAAGATTTTAAAATTATCTGTAGGTTTCCAAAACCTGAGAGACCACACACGTGGAGATAAAACATCATAGATCTAACAGGTTTGGTCATACAGTGTGTGGTGTGCAGCCACACGATAAGGACAACAACACCACACACGAACAGATTTTACACATGAACATTCCCAGCACAGACAGGAAATCTCGCAAAATCTCTCAAGATTAAACATTACTTCACAGTAAACAAGCAGAGATAGTTTGTGGACTATTTACAACAGAGGAAAAAAAAAGATACAAAAAGAAAAGGAGTGGAGACAGCGCGACCACCGGACTTTGTGGTAAGTCAGAACAGCTGTTTTGATTTTAGATTTCACTCTGTGCGTCCATCACCTTGCTTTCTGATTGGCTGCACATCACATTCAGCAGACTGCATGCTCGTTTGTGGTCAGGACACAAAACACGCTGCGATATCAGGCCAAGACAATCCAACATGTTGGATATCCCAGATTTACGATCGGAGTGCTCCTGATGTCCTTCCGAGCAGTTCAGAGCGCTCTTAACACACCACACACGACAGGAATATCTGATAAGATTATCTTTAGCATCATCACGACAATCGGGGCGTCCTTAAGATTGTCTGAAGGGGAAGATCGGGTCCAATATCGACCTAATTATCTTGCCGTGTGAACCAGGCTTTAATCCTTGACTGGCACTGAATCATTTTACCAAGTGTGGTTGAAATAAGATCAAAATTCTTCATTATTTCATTCACACATGCGCGCACACACACACACACACACACACACACATACACACTGGAACCAGCATGCAGTTTCAGATACACAGGTGTAGTGATTTATTTTGGACATATAATTTTGTAGTTTTTTTACAAAGTCCAAATCAGTTAAACAAGTACATTTGCCTTTTTAAATTCATTAAATTTTAAAAATTGGTAAAACCTTCTTTCAGTCCTGAATTACAGTGATTTCAGATCACTTTAATCCGGTCTATTCCCATAGGGCACTTGAAATACCATTTAAAACCATATTATCTCTGACTGAACCCTGTTGTAACCAGTTTAAATGGTAGGTATAGATACTGTTTTTAAAGCAGTGGGGGAAAATAGATGATACTTTCTTTAAAACAAGTTGTGTGTTTGAAGAGTTTTTGAATAATCCCATCCCTGTTGCAAATCTGTTTGAAATCACTCCTCACACATCTGATACTGGAACAAGTCAGTTTCACTGTCTCAAGATTATCTTTTGAAATTAATGCATTGTTAAAATCATTGGAGATTACATTGACAATTTGATAAATAGATGAATTGACTAATTGACACATCTGATATTACAATTAGAAGATAATCACATCTTTTCAATAAGAAAAATATCGATCTTACAGTCAGTGTTTGACAGCATTTTTTCAAATGATATCAGTCATTTTGTTTTTTGTTTTTTTAAGCTTTTACAGGAGTACGGTCCAGTGGTCTGAAAGACTGGCGTCCTGTTAAATTATCCTCAATGTAAACAATTAGAACTTAAGTTCCGACTCATTGTGAGGCAAAGTGGTGAAATGACAAGTCTGGAACACAAACACTTGCACTTTCACTCATCCACATTCCTCTTTGCCAAGTTCAGTTACACAAGCTGAGAGTTTGCAAAGCCTTTATTGTGCAGACAGTCATCAGAACCAATTTATCAGCACTCCCACTGGGTTTGGTATTTCTGGAACATCATGGAATCCACCCAACAAAACTTCTTTTGAAATCAGGAAGTGATGACTAGTTTGTCTGGGTTGTTAACTGGCTTCATATTATGATGGAATACTTAACAGTGCAGAATAGGCTGAAACCAATAAGATTCTGTATAGTTTTATTTTGTTGTGATTTGGGTTTAACTAAACTCAGGTATTGCTATGCCCCTGCTTAACAAAGTTGGGGGGGCCTTATGTTTTCACCCAGTCCGTTTAGGCATCCGCCTGTAATCTTTTCATTTCTGAAGAATAAATAAGGAACACCTTGCCTGATTGAAACCATTTCTTGGTGGTGTATTTGGGTGAGGCTGGAGGAAGCATCCTTTTTACAATGGGGGTCAATACACCACATATCAGATGTAAAGTAGCAAACCTTTGCTATACAAATACGTACACCATATACCAACCTTGTTCCTGGAGAGCACCTGCCCTGCATGCTTTCTACCTCCCGCTCTTCCACTTCCAAGCAGTTATGTCTGTCAGGTGTTCTCAGCCAATCAAGACCTGAAAAACGCCAATTTAAAAAACACTCAGATGTGACTTGAGTAGGTAGACCTGGAAAACATGCAGGGTAGGTGCTATCCAGGAACAGGGTTGGTGACCCCTGCCATATACCATCTTTAAAGCACCAGTCTTGCTATAGAAAGGCAAGTTTCCTTTTCAAAAATGGGGGTCATCCATCATCCAATATGGCTGCCATTGATGGCATCTTGATCTTTGCTTGCTCGCAGTAACTAAAGAATGCCTTGTCTGATTGAAACCATTTCTTGATGGTGTATTGGGGGAGACTAGATGAAGCATCCTTTTGAAAATGGTGGTCAGTACACCACATACAAATTGGAAAGTGGCAAACTTTTGCTATCACCTCTAGGATAAAACCATACCAAACATACAATGTAACATATGACTGGGAGTATAGCTTTGGGATGCTCATGTAGGACTAACTGGCTGATCAGAGACCCAGGTCCTGTATCAGTTCCTTTTTATGTCAGTATTAACAATACATCTTGTTTGTGGTTTCCATTTTAATTCGAGTTGGAGCATGTGTGTTGTTATATCAGTGAGACTGAGAAAACCCTTATTTTAGGGTTGTGTCAAAATTTTCTGGCAAATGTACAACAGGAAACTATGAAGAGGAAAGTGTTTCTGCCAAAAAGGCAAACTGCTGTGATCATCACATCACCATTGACACATATCACCGTAAGATTATCCACCGCGGGGTTTTTCCTTTACAGGGCCAAATCATTACCATGCTTGCTCTGTTGAAAATGTACACAAAAGATGAAACTGGAGGCAGAGTCAAAGAACAGGAGTCAGGTGGGAAAACTGTTCATGTTCATGTTCATGACTGAGAAGTAGTCAAATGTTGTACGTAGATGCAGTCAAATCCTGTGAATTCATTAAATAAAAGCTCAGTTAATATAACCAAGTAACACACAGACTGTGGGTGGTGAGCCCACATGGTTGCAGCACCACGTTGTTTCCTCAGACTGAACCTGACTGATTCTCATGGCTGTGGATCCGGTTACCAGGAGCTCACCTGACCAGGTCTATGTCCAGGAGGAGGCGCTGGTTTCCCTAATCTGGGCAATTTTTCTGTTATGACGGTTCTTCTTTGAATCATCTTTTGTCTGTCTCCTCATTTGGGACCAATTTTCCAAGGCGGTGGCCAAGAGGTTAGTGTGCTTGGTCTCAGTGCAGAAGGTTCCCGGTTCAAACCCCACCACTGTCACATTTCTCCATGTAATGTGGAATTGCGCCAGGAAGGGCACCCGACGTAAAACTTGTGCCAAATCAACATGCAGATCCACCTTTGATCTGCTTTGGCAACCCCAAGTGAAAGTAAGGGAGCAACCAAATGGACTTACTTTTACCTGTCCAAGAACTAATGCTTTAGACAACATACAGTGGCTTGCAAAAGTATTCAGCCCTTTGGTATTTCACACATTTTAATTTGTTTATGGCATTTCAAATACAAAAAGTAAATCAGTCTTCTCAATATAAAAAAAAATTCTAAAATTGTCTTCCTTAGACTCAAACTGAAAGTAAATCTCTACAACTTGATATAAATTAATTGAAAATATAAAAGCCAACATGATGGGTTGCATAATAATCAGCTACGTTAGTATAATACCTGTAAATAATCAGTTTAATTGCCAGTTTTCTTCAGACAAGTCAGGGGATGGATACATGAACATTTCCTAATCACTGAATATGTCTTGATTATTGTATTTCTTCATAACTGATGTAAATAAACAGTCTGGCACTCTATGGTAAATCTGCGTGGAGTAGACAGTTCTCAAAAACTGAGTGACTGTGCAAGAAGGAGAAGTGTGAGGAAAGCCACCAAGAAACCTAGACAACCTAGAAGAAGTTACATGCTTCTGTGGCTGTGATTGGAGAAATTGTGCACAGTGCAAGTTTAGCATTTTGTATCCCCAGTTATACAGCTTCATGATGAAGTGGTATCGAGAAGGATTTTCTTTCACAAAAACATTAAATCTAGGCTTGCATCTCAGATGTACCTTATGGCAAATTGTAGCTGAAGTTTCAGGTCTTCGTTTTAATAAAACCAACTTAATAATAATAATAATAATAATAATAATAAAAAACTAAACAAACAAAACAAACAAAAAAAATCCCTGGATGAATTTTCACCAAACCTGGTGTGAATATTACTCAGTCAGATTTATTGAGAGGATTAACTTTTGTAGAGGTTTGGACAAAGGTCAAGGTCAACAAAAACTCTGTGAAAAACATTTCCTGCTGTGTCGCCATAATCAGTAGGGCTAGAGTGATGATCTAAGGTTTATAGCAAAATGTGATTTTTCCAGCCAGAGGCCCATTTAGCTGTGTTTTTTAGTTCTTTGTATGTTCTTGGCTTGTCATCTGTCTGTTTGCCTGTGATTCCTGTCCTGTACTTTATATGTTATGTTCTGTTTTCATCTTGTGTCTCCTGTATGTGTGTGGGTATGTTTCCCCTGGTCTATTGTGTGTGTGTGTTTTCCTCCTTCCTATGGTCTATGTGTGTGTGTGTGTGTGTGTGTGTGTGTGTGTGTGTGTGTGTGTGTGTGTGTGTGTGTGTGTGTGTCTGTTTCCCCTGGTCCATTGTTTGTGTGCTTTCCTCCTGCCTCCGGTCTGTGTGTGTGGGTGTGTCTCCCCTGGTCTGTTGTATGTGTGCCTTCCTCCTGCCTCTGGTCTGTGTGTGTGTGTGTGTGTGTGTGTGTGTGTGTGTGTGTGTGTGTGTGTGTGTGTGTGTGTGTGTGTGTGTGTGTCCCGGTCTGTTGTGTGTCTGCTTTCCTCCTGCCTCCGGTCTGTGTGTGTGTGTGTGTGTGTGTGTGTGTGTGTGTGTGTGTGTGTGTGTGTGTGTGTGTGTGTGTGTGTGTGTGTGTGTGTCCCGGTCTGTTGTGTGTCTGCCTTCCTCCTGCCTCCGGTCTGTGTGTGTGTGTGTGTGTGTGTGTGTGTGTGTGTGTGTGTGTGTGTGTGTGTGTGTGTGTGTGTGTGTGTGTCTCCCCCGGTCTGTTGTGTGTGTGCTTTCCTCCTGCCTCCAGTCTGTGTGTGTGTGTGTGTGTGTGTGTGTGTGTGTGTGTGTGTGTGTGTGTGTGTGTGTGTGTGTGTGTGTGTGTGTGTGTGTGTGTGTCTGTTTCCCCTGGTCTATTGTTTGTGTGCCGTCCTCCTGCCTCCGGTCTGTGTGTGTGGGTGTGTCTCCCCTGGTCTGTTGTATGTGTGCCTTCCTCCTGCCTCTGGTCTGTGTGTGTGTGTGTGTGTGTGTGTGTGTGTGTGTGTGTGTGTGTGTGTGTGTGTGTGTGTGTGTGTGTGTGTGTGTGTGTGTCTTCCCTGGTCTGTTGTGTGTGTGTGTGCTTTCTTCCTGCCTCTGGTCTGTGTGTGTGCATGTGTGTGTGTCTCCCCTGGTCCGCTGTATGTGTGCTTTGCCTCCAGTGTGTGTGTGTGTGTGTGTGTGTGTGTGTGTGTGTGTGTGTGTGTGTGTGTGTGTGTGTGTGTGTGTGCTTTCCTCCTGCCTCCAGTGTGTGTGTGTCTCCCCTGGTCCGTTGTGTGTGTGTGCTTTCCTCCTGCCTCCGGTCTGTGTGTGTGTGGGTGTGTCTCCCCTGGTCCTTCATGTCTACCTGTCTCCGTGCAGTCTGTGTGTTTGTTGTGCACACTGCCTCCGTCTGTCCTCTGTGTCTGGTGTGTGTTTCTATCCCCTGGTGTATGTTGATCATCTCCAGTCTGTTGTCCACCTGCTTCCTGTGCAGGTGGACTGTCCAGTCTGTGTTATTAAAATGGTCAGGTTATCTTGTGAAGTACTTTTAGCATAAGCTTTGTTTTTGGTTAACTGTGTCTGTTTGCAGGTTACTGAGCTCTATTAGACCCGGCCTTGTGAAGAAAATCAACAGACTTCCAACTCCCATTGCCGGCCTGGTGAGTCCTTTGTACCTTTATGCTCAAATTTAACGTCTTTCATCAAAAACATTCTTCAGATTTTGTTTCCCATTCAGTGTCTGCTATCATGTCTTTCTTTGGACCAGTTCTTTGCGCCTGTGTTTCAACTGGCTGTTGTCATGTATGTTGTGGAGATCGTATGTATGTGAATGTGCCAGCAGGAAGACGTCCTCACAGTGGCTGCAGCAGCTTTGTGATTCTCAAGGTTATAATTGTGATAACTGAGGTGAAATTCTCACTCACTCATCTTCAACCGCTTATTCCAATTAACGGTCACGGGGGGCTGGAGTCTATTCCAGCAGTCATAGGGAGTGAGGCGGGGCACACACCCTGGACAGGACACCAGTCTGTCACAGGGCCGCATATCGACAAACAAACACATTCACACCCGCATGCACACCTATGGACAATTTAATGTTAGGTGAAATTCTATCCAATGTTATCTTGAGTAACCTGATCACACAATAGGCATTGAAGCTTAATTCCTCAAGAAGAGACAGCTTCTACTACTTCTACTACTACTACTACTACTACTACTACTACTGCTGCTGCTGCTGTTACTTGCAAAAATGAAGAGGTAAAAAGTTCAAAGGGGAAAAAGAAGAGAATAGAAAATTATTGTTGGGAAAGTGTAATGACACGGACTCACAACAGGGGGCGTAAATGAACGGACAATAGATGAGTCAAAAATACAACACTTTACTGTTGTGAAATGTGCACAACGAAATACAGACAAATGCAGAATTTGGTTCACAATCAAAATATACAAAGTGACGTGTGGGTAGGCTCGAGGATAGGAGACGTCCCTCCTGAGTAGAACCGGATCCCACACGATTTCCAATGCCACCGAACCCGAAGGATACTGGAGCCGCCAAGTCCTGAGTCCCCAGGTGGTCACCGTCTCCGACTGTCGGATCTGGTACTGCTGGCAGGAAGCAGAAGACAGAAGTAATGAGTGTGTGAAAAACACACCCAGTAAACAGTCAGCAAGTTATTTTTGTATTAGTCGGGTGGGAAAGACACCTCCACCTCAAGTACACAGTTTATGCAGAGTCTGTAATCCTACTTATTGAAGTTCGGAGTGAGGAGTGAAGTGCGTCACTCCTCCACCATCCGCGAACCCAGCCTCCAGCTGAAAGTAGTGATCAAGACACCTGCAAATAGTTCAACACACATGAAAACAAGTAACGTGCGACAACACAACAACGGCTGAGAATTTACCGTGAAGGTAGACGATATCTCGGCGACGAGGTGGAGATGTCGTCCGGCTTTTGTGTGTGTGGGTGATGACCAGGTAATTGGTGACAGCTGTCATAGTTAATGAGTGACAGCTGTCACCCCGGCTGTTCCTGTGAGGCGGCAGCGCCCTCTCGTACCTGAAGCCCGCACTCCAGGCAGGGCACCCTCTGGTGGTGGTGGGCCAGCAGTACCTCCTCTTCAGTGGCCCACACAACAGGACCCCCCCCTCAACGGGCGCCTCCTGGCGCCTGACCAGGCTTGTCCGGGTGTCGCCGGTAGAAATCGGCCAGGAGGGCCGGATCCAGGATGAAGCTCCTCTTCACCCAGGAGCGTTCTTCGGGTCCATAACCTTCCCAGTCCGCGCCCTCCGCCGCTGTGGGCCATCTTTAAAAAGGTTTTAACAGTCCATAATCCGCGTGACGCTGACAGAATCTTCACCGATATCCAACTGAATCTATCGAATGGTTTCCAACTGCCTGTCTCTAACAGTTTCTGAAAAAAATTTCATGGAGCAAAGCGGCAGTCTCTAAGCAAGTTCTCAGACAAAAGAAATCCGATGGGAGGGGTGGACCAGTGCTCACTCAAAGCCTGCCCACAGGCGAATGACGCAACCGACAGGCGTGGAAAAACGAAGGTTCAAGCTTGGCTGATGCAATCCCACGTGATTCAGATCCAAATAGTTTTTGAAAAAAATAAAAAAGTATGATACTTTTTGGACAGACCTCGTAAATAACTATAAATATAACCAACAACCAGTGTACACCACACTGCCTTTGCTTGGATTGGCAGTCACCGTGTCGCATCTCACAACATTTTTTATCCTATGTTGTCCTTTGACCTCCACATTACAGATATTATGAGGACTGCTTCCACCTGCGAAATATACCGAAGATTCGTCCAATCCTGTCTATGACTGGTGCTGAGACACTGATTCATGCATTTGTCTGTTCTAGATTAGACTATTGGAATGTTCTATTTTCTGGTTTACTGCAGTCCAGCATTAGGGCCCCTTTACATATCGTGTGAACATGTACAACTCAGGGCAACTCCCGCTGGAACAGCTCGTATGTGCGCACCATGAAACATTGACACCGACAGGCAGGTGTGCATGATGCCGGTGCGATGGTTCATGCGACTGGCTACACATTTTCTAAGTGCCATGCGAGCGGTGTTAGATGTGCATGTGTGTCACCTGGAATTGGGCCGACACCTGCCGCGAGAGGGTTTGATGGGCTTGCACAGTGCACACTCCATCTTTCAGCCACTGGTGTGTGCAAATAGTTGTAGCAACAGGTGTATGAGGCATTGGAAGCAGCTACGATTCTACGTTTTGCATACTATTCCTGCTTCATGCGTGCTTTATGAGCAAATTGATCAAATTCGCACAATGTGTGAAGGGGCCCTTAGGGGTCTGCAGTTGGTTCAAACTGCTGCTGCCATAGATTTGACACAAAGCAGAAAGATTGACCACATTACACCCATTTTGGCATCTCTTCAATGGCATCCTGTCCCTGTGAGATCAGATTTTAAGGTTCTGCTCCTAGCTTATAAAATTTTTCATGGACTGACACCTCCCTACTTAGCTGACCTAATTAAACCTTACGTACCGGCCCGGGCTTTGCATTCTCAGGGTGCAGGACTACTTTGTGTCCCTAGGGTGAATAAAAAGTCTGCGTCTCACAGAGCTTTCTCTTATCGTGCACCTGTTCTGTGGAATGATCTCCATGCATCAATAAAACAGTCAAATTCTGTAGAGACTTTGAAATCCAGACTTAAGACACATGTATTTTCCCTTTCGTATGACTAGCACACTGACATAGTATGTTACTATGCTTTTTACTCTTTTAAATTAATTTTATTAGGAAATGGAGGGGACCGCGGCCTCAGCTTTATCTAAATTCTGGGTCTTTTAGTGAAGCTTAGGGCTAGTGGCCGGCAATCACCTTAGTATTTCTTCTGTTTTTCTTGTTGCATAATACTGACAGTTTATACTGTTTTTGTTGTTTTCCTGATGCCTGATTCTGTATTTTTCTCTCTGTTTGAGGTGCAGCTCCATACAGAAATGGGTGTGGTGTCTGTTTCTGTAACCCTTCTGTCCTGTGCACCGGCAACATTTTCTGTATATTTGTTTTGTGAATTGTTTTGTAATTTGTGTCTGTAGCATGGCCCAAGCAGAGGGTCACCTTTGAATCTGGTCTGCTTAAGGTTTCTTCCTCAGAGGGAGTTTTTCCTTACCACTGTCACCTGTGTGCTTGCTCTGGGGGTTGCTAAGGTTAGACCTTACTTATTTGAACTGCCTTGAGGCAACTTTGTTGTGATTTGGTGCTGCATAAATGAAATAAATAAATTTGCATAAAATAGACTTCTCATCCATTTTGACAACGTATAGCTGTGGGCATAGTGATCACTTTTCTCGCCATTGTGAATTGCCCACTCAGATTGAAATTGAATCCTAGCTGAACACTTTGTGTCTTCTGAGTAACTGACCAACTGTTGATGGTGTCCCAACCATGCTGACAGAAATGTTAAAAATGCATGAATGTAATTTCTGTCTTCTCTGAAAATCTACAGGGGGATTTTGATTTTGTATATTACTGTAGTTTCAGTCAAGAGTTCATGTTTTTCTTTGCGAGCCTGTGAGTGTATGTGGAGATGAATGCTTCTCAGTACAGTGTCATGCAACACAGTAGAGCCCTTTCATGATGACCTATGACCTTGATCTGAATAAAAGTGGAGTTTCAGGTCCAGGGCCAAGATGTAAACAGGTCTGAAAGTATATTGCACTGCAAGTAACTCTAAATGTACTTCAGTCTTTACTTCCTGATGTTTGCTCACTCCTGCAGTTCAAACTGGAATTTCATTCTACATTTGGGCCATTTTGGGAATCATGAATTCACATCACAAGTGTAAAATGATGCAAAGGACCATCACAGCAAAGATATGAGTATATTTAAGTGAAATGATACTCTCTATCTGCAAGGCTTTGACAGGCCTGTTATTAAAACATTACTTGGTCATTAATCATCCACATACTGAGAGTTCCTTCTCTAAAGATTTTTTTTTTCAGTTTGATGTGAAGTAAACCCTTAACTTTCACTCACTTTCATTGTTCTGTGCTAAAATTGGACAGGGTCCTCATGTTGTATTTCAATTCTGTAATCTCACTGACAGGTTCAGAAAAATTCTGATTATTTTATGATGGATGCTTGCTATAAAATATTGACAAAAACCATCCTTAAGATGCAAAAATGTACAACCCCAATTCCAATGAAGTTGGGACATTGTGTAAAATGTAAATAAAAAACAGAATGCAATGTTTTGCAAATCCTCTTCAACCTATATTCAATTGAATACACCACAAAGGCAAAATATTTAGTGCTCAAACTGATAAACTTTCTTGTTTTTGTGCAAATATTTGCTCATTTTGAAATGCATGCCTGCAACACATTTCAAAAGAGTTGGGACAGTGGTATGTTTACCACTGTGTTATATCAACTTTCCTTCTAACAACACTCAATAAACATTTGGGAACTGACGACAATAATTGTGAGTGTCATGATTTGGTATAAAAGGAGCATCCCTAAAAGTCTCAGCCATTCACAAGGAAAGATGAGGCAAGGATCACCTTGTGAAAAACTGTGTGAAAAAATATTCCAACATTTTAAAAACAATGTTTCTCAACATTCAGTTGCAAGGAATTTAGGGATTCCATCATCTACAGTTCATAATATAATCAGAAGATTTAGAGAATCTGGAGAACTTTCTACATGTAAGCAGCAAGGCCGAAACCCAACGTTGAATGCCCATGACCTTCGATCCCTCAGGCGGCACTGCATTATAAAACCGACATCATTGTGTAAAGGATCTTACAGCATGGGCTCAGGAACACTTCAGAAAGCCATTGTCAGTTAACACAGTTTGTCGCTACATCTACAAGTTCAAGTTAAAACTCTACCATGCAAAGCGAAAGCCATACATCAACAACATCCAGAAACGCCGCCACCTTCTCTGGGCCCGAGCTCATTTGAAATGGACAGACGCAAAGTCAAAAAGTGTGCTGTGGTCTGATGAGTCCACATTTCAAATTGTTTTGGAAATTATGGACGTTGTGTCCTCCAGACATAAGAGGAAAAAGACCATCCCAATTGTTACCAGCACAAAGTTCAAAAGCCAGCATCTCTGATGGTATGGGGGTGTGTTAGTGCCCATGGCATGGGCAACTTACACATCTATGATGACACCATCAGTGCTGAAAGGCACATCCAGGTTTTGGAGCAACACATGCTACCATCCAAGCAACGTCTTTTCAGGGATGTCCCTGCTTATTTCAACAAGACAATGTCAAGCCACATTCTGCACGTGTTACAACAGCGTGGCTTTGTAGTAAAAGAGTGTGGGTACTTGACTGGCCTGTTTGCAGCCCAGACCTGCCGCCCATAGAAAATGTGTGGCACATTATGAAGTGCAAAATACGACAACAGAGACCCCGGACTGTTGAATAACTGAAGTCGTACATCAAGCAAGAATGGAAAAGAATTCCACCTACAAAGCTTCAACAATTAGTGTCTTCAGTTCCCAAACACTTACTGAGTGTTGTTAGAAGGAAAGGTGATGTAACACAGTGGTAAACATACCACTGTCCCAGCTTTTTTGAAACGTGTTGCAGGTATCCATTTCAAAATGAGCAAATATTTGCACAAAAACAATAAAGTTTATCAGTTTGAACATTAAATATCTTGTCTTTTGGTGTATTCAATTGAATATAAGTTGAAGAAGATTTGCAAATCATTGTATTCTGTTTTTATTTACATTTTACACAACGTCCCAACTTCATTGGAATTGGGGTTGTACGCTGACAGCAGGACCTAAGGCCACTTCACACATAACACGATTGAAACCAACTAGCACACGAAGGAGGAATTGCAAGACATTCATGAAAAATAGGAGCTGTCTTGAATGCCTTGTACATCTGTCGCTACAACTGCTTGCGCACACCAATGGCTGAAAGACAAGAGAGTGCCCTGTGAGAGCCCATTCGATCCCTCTCGTAGCAGGTTTCAGCCAAATTCCAGGTGACACACACGAACATCCAACACTGCTCACTGGACACTTAGAAAACGTGGTGCCATTCGTGCGGTTAGCACAAAAATAATGAGGAGGCGATCACAAGTGTGGCATTGCAAAAAGCAACACACATGGCGCGCGTGTGTATCGAACGTGTGCGTGTGTGTCTCCCCCCCCCCGACAACACGTGGCATGCGTGTGTCCCCCCCCGCACGCCACATGTGTTGGGGGGAGCGGGGGGGCACACTTAGATGAAACGCTGATATGTATGTACAGACATGATCACATGGGAGCCGGACAGCCACGTCTGAGTGCACGCAGCACGGTGAGGCGCCTCTCAGCTGATTGTAGCACACTGACAGCTGGAAATGACGGCTCAGTGCACACGATGTATAACATTACAAACACAGAGACAAACACCAGAACAGGTATATAAATAATTACTACAATAAGTACATACACAATTACATCAATCAATCAATCAATCAACTTTTTTCTTATATAGCGCCAAATCACAACAAACAGTTGCCCCAAGGGGCTCCAATTACATGCCAAATAACTAAAATGAATGACCATTTAACACAGAAACAGAAAGTGACACTTTGGTCTGGGCACTCAAAGGACAAGGGGGTGTAACTTTTAATTATTGATTAATTTATTACTGAATTGCGCTCACATGGGTGTCCATTATATGTAATGTTTTTGTTTAAATCTTTATGCCTCCACACGGGAGCACCAAAAATGTAGCATTTATTTATGGAATAAAACGCGATCGGCTCACACCGGGGAACCATTAATATGTAGCAATTTATAGTGAATGAGTAGTTAAACTCCCAAATTGAATTAGATTGGACTAGGCCCAATGTAACGTGTCACCAAAATAATTAATTTATGGTTTAATACTTATTATCTCGGGGCACCACCTATTATTATTTTTTATAGCACAGGTACTATAATTTAAACATTAATTCATCAGTCTCAAATGAATTAATCTGTCTCGACTTAATTTAATCAATCTCTGATCTGAAAGTCATGAATTCTCATGATACGGTTGACCAAGAGTTTCCTTCTGAACACAAAATAAACCACAGCAGAAAATATTTACAGTTTATTTACAATTTATACAAGAAATGAACATTTTACTGGCATTTTATGGACAGTGATTAAAAATTAAGTTCATTCATGGAAACAATTTTCTTGCTCACTCATGAGATGTTAGAAGAAATAGAGATAAAGCTTAAAACATAAGTAAATAAATCTGATTGGAATTTAGGGATGAATTTTGAAACCAGTTATTAAGAAAAATATTAAGCATGAATATGTTTAAGTAAAGGAGCCAAAGGGTTAAAATTAGCCACTTTGTATCCATAGACAACAAATCTCTTTCATGGAGCCTGGACTGGGTCAATTAGCTGCTGTTGAAGGGTTGGTTCCGTCCGTCCGTCATCAATATTTCTGCTCTGGGCAGCATGAGCTCACTTGGGTCGGAGGGGATAGCCAAGCGGTGTCCCCGAGTGATCCCAGGGCTTGTGTCGGCTGGCTTTGCCGATGGTTATAACTGCCTGCAATTAGGTTTGAAATCAGCTCTGTTGTCAGCTTGCAGGAACCCAGAGGTAGAAGGTGTTTGTTGAAAATGGTACCTAGTAGCTTTTTAAAAAGTTTGTTTGAACCACTAAATCTTTGTGAATTTAGATAAAAGGTAAACTTTAAAAGCGTTGAAAAGTTATGAAAAAGAAAAGTCGCTTTTCTGTAAATTCACTCTTAATTTGAAAAGCTCAGCTTGGAAGTTCTTTTAAAAATTCAAAAGACTTGACGCACCTTAAAGCATCAGGTTAAACTTTAAGTTTGTCCAAAAGTAAAGGATGAATGAATGCCACGTGGTAGCTTAGCTTAGCTTAGCTTAGCTTAGCAATGGGGCCTGGGCCCAAAAAATAAAAATTAAGCATTTACAAAGAAGGAAAAGAGAAGAGCAGCAGAGACAGCGTGGAGAAGACGCTGTTCTAACTTTTAAAGGGGACTGAGGTCACCAAACTCCGTCCTTTTAGGGTGTGTGTAATCTCACAAAAACTTAATGTCCTCAGAGCAGACTCAAATGATTCAACTATTTAAACACATTAATTAATTTGAAATACTGTTTGTTCTCAGACACTCAAATGGACACCCATTATTAATAGACACTTAAACACTCCATTTAGTTAAAACAGAATACTTCATCAACATGTTGACACTGCAAAAAGATCACTTAAACACACATCAGTTAAAAAGGACACAGGTCAATAAAATGGAATACATGCACAACATTTGCTTGAATAATCAATACAAACACCCTTAGAAGTTTATATACATGTGAATCAAAGAATACTGATGTGATTCTTTTATTTTAAAAGAAAGGTCTTTTCCTTTGCTTTAACCTCAAGATAAAAGCTGATTGTCAGGAAAACGTTTATGACCATGTGTTATCATGAAGGAAGGGCCCACCCCCCCAGATGAGGAGTGGTCCTGTCTTAGCTTGATCATAAAAGTTTGGGGTCTCCTGGCCTGGAGAAGCTCAGATTCTGACATGAAGCCATTATAATGTCATGTAATTCATAATGACTGAAATTTAACCGAGGGCTTCCCTTTGAAGAACTTTGAATTACAGCTTTGTTTTTCATCTGTGAAGCAGTGTTGGACCATCGGGGGACATCTCCAGACTTATCTGAAGATCTCCAGATGACTTATGACTTTCTCAACTGAGAGTGGAAAGCACAGGCTGTCTCTAGTTTAAAACTCGGGTTGTTGTTGAGACAGCCTTAATGTACTTCATTTAATCAGGGCGAATTGAGGCCATGGTGCTACAGGGGCGACAAATACACCACTTTCAGTCACGTATCACCAAATACACTGTAACAAATGATGTTTTGTCAGTTATTGCGGCACTTTTTTGCCGTAATTAAAGATGATGAAAATGTCCTCTTCATTGTCTAATTTCTCTTTTTTTAAATGTTTATCTCCTTGTTGATTTTAAGCATTTTATGCTCCTGTTATAAGACAGCAATTGTAGCGTAGTGGTAAGGTTTCTGTCTGTTAATCAGAGATTTTGTAAATTGCAGGTTCGAATCCAACAAGTGGCATTTATTTTTTATTTAGCCAAGGTTATTTAACTACAGGGTTCTGTATTGGGTCCCCTTTTATTTATTATTTATATCAAACCAGTGAATTTCACTAATTATATACCAATATCTAATCTATCAGTGTCCAGTGATTGCAGTAATTATCTATATACCCGCCTGGACATAATAAGACATAATAAGAGCACACTGCTTCATTCATGTCATTTCATGACTGTACGTCTGTGACCATGGGTCATATACAGAGGGACTTGTATTGTCCGCTCGAAAAGAGGGATTAAATATTGGACATTATTATCACTTTACCGAGGCATTGCTAGGCTGGTATCGTAGATTTACGTCGACGCTACCTGGCTATACCCGCCCGCTGTGCGTAAACAACTGATGTCATAGTGCGCAGCCCAAGAACTATCCGCACAGGGAAAAAAAAAACTGTACGCAGAGAAAAAGATAAAAAGGCGAGAAGTGTGTTGGTCCCAATATGGATATTCCGGATGATTTTCTCATGGATAGTACGACAGTGAACAGCAGCCAATTAAGCAGCCAGCTTTATGAGGATGCACTGCCGAATTTGGAGAGCAGTGCGCGCCAGCCGACACAACAAAAGTTGAATTGATCCAACTTTTTATGTATGTGTTGCATGTTGTGTATCTCAGTAAGTGATAATAATGCAAATAACATACTGTTGTCGTGCGGTATGCATTTTCTGAGTTCCTCTGTCCAGGCCGTCGCCCGCAATGACAGATATTTGCCCTCGTCTAACTCGGGCGAATATCTGTCATTTTGGGCAACTGGACATGAACGTCGGGCCTCTGAAAATGCGTACAGCCCTTCAAAAGCATGTTATTGTATTATTATTATCACTTTAACAGGCCGTTGCTAGGCTGGTATCATAGATTTACGTCGACGCTATCTGGCTATACCTGCCCGCTGTGCGTAAACAACTGACGTCATAGTGCGCAGCCTAAGAACTGTCTGCAGAGGGGGGAAAAAAAACTGTCCACAGAGGAAAAGATGAAAAGGCGATGAAGTGTGTTTTGGTCCCAATATAGATATTCCGGATGATTTTCTCATGGATAGTACGACAATGAACAGCAGCTAAAGCAGCCAGCTTGATGAGGGCGCACTACCGAATTTGGAGAGCAGCGCGCATGCCAGGCGACAAGGCAGAAGTTAAGTGAGCCAACTTTTTATGTACGTGTTACGTGTTGTTTATCTCAGTAAAAAGATAATAATGCAAATAACTGTTTTCGTGCGGTATGCACCCGCAATGACAGCTATTCGCCCTCGTGTAACTCGAGTGAATAGCTGTCATTTTGGGTGACTGGGCATGGACGTCGGGCCTCTTGAAAATGCATACCGCCCTCCAAAATCATGTTACTGTATTATTGCAGTGTTTTACAGTGAAAAGGCGATGAAGTGTGTTTTGGTCCCAATATAGATATTCCGGATGATTTTCTCATGGATAGTACGACAATGAACAGCAGCTAAAGCAGCCAGCTTGATGAGGGTGCACTACCGAATTTGGAGAGCAGCGCGCGTGCCAGGCGACAAGGCAGAAGTTAAGTGAGCCAACTTTTTATGTACGTGTTACGTGTTGTGTATCTCAGTAAAAAGATAATAATGCAAATAATTGTTTTCGTGCGGTATGCACCCGCAATGACAGCTATTCGCCCTCGTGTAACTCGAGTGAATAGTTGTCATTTTGGGTGACTGGGCATGGACGTCGGGCCTCTTGAAAATGCATACCGCCCTCCAAAATCATGTTACTGTATTATTGCAGTGTTTTTTATGGTGTGTAGTTTTTATTTTTTGTTCCTCCACAGCAGCGGCACAATATGGTTCCACATGCTCCAGCTGCTCGCACTGTGTTCGTGCATGCTCATGTGCATGCATGAAGCCGTCGCCTGCCCGATCCTGTGTCCCTCCCGATGTCGGCTCAATGTTTTTGGGGTTCCATCATTCGGGCTGTTTCTCCGTGATTCACCCTGATTCCTACTTATTTGTGCTATGTGTGAAGCAGCCCTTAAATGTGTAAATGGACTTCCTTTATATAGCACTCTTCCATCTGAAAGAGAAGCTTAAAGCACTTTACAGTGATGCCTCACATTCACACAGACACACCGATGTCAGGGTGCTGCCATGCCAGGCACTCACTACACACTGGGAGCAACTATGGAATTAAAGACCTTGCCCAAGGGACCTTAATGATTTTCCGGTCAGGCTGGGTTTTGAACCGAGGATCCTCTGGTCTGAAGCCCAACGCTTAACCACTAGACCATCACCTCCCATGTGTGGTGTACATGAAGGAAATATCCCAAAACTTCTAAGTTTTTGGACCTGGAGTTTTTGGGTTTTAGTCACAACTAAACCAGACAGAGAGGGAAGTTTGGGTTGAGCTCAAATTGCTTTTGTTATCTTGTGGTGACACTAATGGAACCCAATGAGCCGTGTCTGCAGTTTTTTTTAAAAAGTAACAGGATATTACGCAATCTGTTTCCCACCATATCATCACTTCTGCACACTTAAGTATCCCTTGCAGCTTTGAAGGCCAAAAGCAGACGTTCTCACTCTGATTTTAACATATTATGTGAAAAATAGAATATAGGTGTGCTCACTTATATTCTATTTTTCAAGTGTAAGAATGTAAATATATAGTAAAAATTTATTGCACAGGATAAATTGCACAGTTGTGCATATAATAAAACACAAAAGAGTGATGGTAGATGTAGTTAATCGTGCAAAATCAGCAGGTGCTTATTATACAATCAAACTGCAGTTGTAATAAATGACCTCCTGAGGCATTCTGTTTTGCAGTAATCAATTACTGAAGGAGCTGTGTAAGGCTCCTACGGTCTCATGTACGGGGTGAGAGAGGTTGTCCATAAGGGCCCTTTCACACATTTTGGTAGATATGCGCATAAAGTGCGCATGAAGCAGGAATCATATGCAAAACGTGTAAAATCATAGCCTCGTACACCTGTTGAGCTGCGCAAGCCCATCGAACCCTCTCGCGGCAGGTGTCGGCCAAATTCCAGGTGACCCACACGAACATCTAACACTGCTCACATGGCACTTCGCACTATTAACATGACAATAGTCAGCAGACAATCACTGTTAAGGTGGCTGTGGATGTAAAATTTGTCTACGTGCCCTACGACTGTGAAGTTGCCAAGTGCACACGTCGCGTGCTGGACTGTCATCTCCCCCTACAACATGTGTGCGTGTGTTTCGCATGCTCCCCCCAACACATCTGTGTGTGTGGCAGAGAGAACATAGAGAGGGCCGACCTATATGCTGCATTGTAACTGGCTGAGCGCCAGCCGCCATTTGGAATGTGTGTAACTGGGTGTTGCTATAGACGCACAATGGCAGTCTTTGTGTCACTCTAGAGTGGTATTACAGACAAAGGTTTCTGTTTATGTGCATTTTTCATGACCATGGATCATAACTATCATACCAGCAACATCAGAAAAACATCAACATCTAAAGGAACTGAGTGTTCGGCTATCAATTGCACCAAGTACACTAAAACAAACAAGGAAGTGGCATTCTACTCCTTTCCAAAGGGTATCATTAAGAAATGATTTGATCCGCCAACATCAATAACCTTTTTGCTTAACGATTCCCTTATCAGTCCTTCAGAGTGGCCGTTGTTTTGGGGGATGTGTTGGGAAAGTGTAGGTACACGGACCCACAACAGAGGGCGCAAATGAACGGTCAATGGAGTAGGTCAAATAACAACACTTTACTGTTGTGAATGTGCACAACCAATACAACAGATTACAACAATGGTCAAAAGTCAATTCACAAAGATGTCGTGTGGGCAGGCTCGAAGATAGGGGACGTCTGTCCAAGGCAGAACCGGAACCACAGGATTTCCTCCGCCACCAGACCCCGGGAATACTGGAGCCGCCAAGTCCCGAACTCCCAGGTGGCCACTGCCTCCGCGTGTCGGACCTGGTACTGCTGGCGAGGAACAACAAACAATTAAATGTGGGCGCGTTTGCACCCAGCAATCCACACGGCAGGAAAACTACCTCCACCTCTCGTTGGATAAGGAGTCCACACTAACAATGCACTAGTCACAAGAAATACTGTCAAAACAGTCAGCTGAGGTACGTTACCTTCCAGTTAGAACGATATCTCGGCAAAGAGGTGGAGACATCATCCTGCTGATATACTCCTGCCGATCAGATGATTGGTAACAGCTGTTGCAGGTGATGCGTGACAGCTGTCACCCTGGCTGCTCCTGTGAGGCGGCTGCGCCCTCTGGTGCCTGGAGCCCGCACTCCAGACAGGGCGCCCTCTGGTGGTGGGCCAGCAGTACCTCCTCTTCTGGCGGCCCACACAACAGGACCCCCCCCTCAATGGGCGCCTCCTGGCGCCCGACCAGGCTTGTCCGGGTGGCGGCGGTAGAAATCGGCCAGGAGGGCCGGGTCCAGGATGAAGCTCCTCTTCACCCAGGAGCGTTCTTCAGGTCCGTACCCCTCCCAGTCCACCAAATACCGGAAGCCCCGGCCCATCCTACGGACATCTAAGAGCCGGTGCACAGTCCAAGCCGGCTCGCCATCGATGATCCGGGCAGGAGGTGGTGCCGGACTTGGGAGTACAGAGGGGTGAGGTGTGATGGGGCTTGATCCGGGACACGTGGAAAACGGGATGGATCCGCAGTGAGGCCGGAAGCTGAAGCCTCACTGCGGCTGGACTGATGACCTTGATGATCTTGAACGGACCGATATACCGGTCCTGCAGTTTAGGGGAGTCCACTTGAAGGGGTATGTCCTTAGTAGACAACCACACTGCCTGCCCTGGCCGGTACGTAGGGGCCGGGGTCCGCCGACGGTCTGCATGGGCCTTCGTCCTCATCCGGGCCTTCAGCAAGGCAGAACGGGCAGCACGCCACACCCGACGGCACTTCCGTAGGTGGGCCTGGACCGAGGGCACACCGACCTCTCCCTCAACCACCGGAAACAAAGGAGGTTGGTACCCCAGACACACCTCGAAAGGGGAGAGGCCGGTGGCTGCCGACACCTGGCTGTTATGGGCATACTCGATCCAGGCCAGATGGGTACTCCAGGCTGCCGGGTGCGCGGCTGTCACGCAATGCAGGGCCTGCTCCACCTCCTGATTGGCCCGTTCTGCTTGCCCGTTGGTCTGGGGATGATACCCGGATGAGAGACTCACCGTGGCCCCCAGTTCCCGGCAGAAGCTCCTCCAGACTTGCGAGGAGAACTGGGGACCGCGATCGGAGACGATGTCTGTTGGGATCCCATGCAACCGGACGACGTGGTGGACCAGGAGGTCCGCTGTCTCCTGGGCCGTCGGGAGCTTCGGGAGGGCCACGAAGTGGGCCGCCTTGGAGAATCGGTCCACTATCGTGAGGATGGTGGTGTTGCCCTGGGACGGCGGGAGGCCCGTGACAAAATCCAGGCCGATGTGGGACCAGGGGCGATGGGGCACGGGCAGCGGCTGGAGCAGTCCCGAAGCCCTGCGATGGTCAGCCTTGCCCCTGGCGCAGGTGGTGCAGGCCTGGATATAATCCCGGACGTCGGCCTCTAGGGACGCCCACCAGAAGCGCTGCCGGACAACTGCCACGGTTCTTCGCACCCCTGGATGACAGGAGAGCTTAGAGCCGTGACAGAAGTCCAAGACTGCAGCCCTAGCTTCTGGTGGGACGTAGAGTCTGTTCTTCGGCCCAGTTCCGGGGTCCGGGCTTCGTGCCAGGGCCTCTCGGACGGTTCTCTCTACGTCCCAGGTGAGGGTGGCCACGATAGTGGACTCCGGGATGATGGGTTCCGGTGGATCCGACAACTCCGTTTTGACTTCATCTTCATGTACCCGGGACAAGGCATCCGATTTCTGGTTCTTGGTCCCGGGACGGTAGGTGATCCGGAAGTCAAAACGGCCGAAGAACAGTGACCAGCGGGCTTGCCTGGGGTTCAGCCGCTTGGCGGTCCTGATATACTCCAGGTTCCGGTGGTCAGTGAAAACCGTGAATGGCACGGACGTTCCCTCCAACAGATGTCTCCACTCTTCAAGAGCCTCTTTCACCGCAAGGAGTTCTCGATTGCCGACGTCATAGTTCCGTTCGGCCGGGGTCAACCTGCGGGAAAAATAGGCACACGGGTGAAGGACCTTATCGGTCTTCCCGCTCTGGGAAAGCACAGCTCCTATCCCTGAGTCCGAGGCATCCACTTCAACCACTAACTGGCGACTAGGATCGGGCTGCACCAGAACGGGTGCAGACGAGAAGCGCCATTTCAACTCCTTGAACGCGGCATCGCAACGATCCGACCAGGTGAAGGGGACTTTTGGTGAGGTCAGGGCTGTCAGGGGGCTAACTACCTGACTGTAGCCCTTAATGAACCTCCTGTAGAAATTTGCAAAGCCGAGGAACTGTTGCAGCTTCCTACGGCTAGTGGGTTGGGGCCAGTCTCTCACCGCCGCAACCTTGGCCGGATCAGGAGCGACGGAGTTGGGGGAGATGATAAACCCCAGGAAGGACAAAGAAGTGCGGTGAAACTCGCACTTCTCGCCCTTCACAAACAGCCGGTTCTCCAACAACCGCTGCAGGACCTGACGTACATGCCGGACATGAGTCTCAGGATCCGGAGAAAAGATGAGTATATCGTCTAGATATACGAAGACGAATCGGTGCAGGAAATCCCGCAAGACATCATTAACCAATGCTTGGAACGTCGCGGGGGCGTTTGTGAGGCCGAACGGCATGACCAGGTACTCAAAGTGACCTAAGGGGGAGTTAAATGCCGTCTTCCACTCGTCTCCCTTCCGGATCCAAACCAGGTGATACGCATTTCTAAGATCTAGCTTCGTGAATATTTGGGCTCCATGCAGGGGCGTGAACACTGAATCCAACAAGGGCAATGGGTATCGGTTACGAACCATGATTTCGTTCAGCCCCCTGTAATCAATGCATGGACGTAGTCCGCCATCCTTTTTTCCCACAAAAAAGAAACCTGCACCCATCGGGGAAGTGGAATTCCGGATCAACCCAGCAGCTAAAGAGTCCCGGATGTAGGTCTCCATTGATTCGCGCTCAGGTCGTGAGAGGTTGTACAACCTGCTGGACGGGAACTCAACGCCTGGAACCAAATCAATGGCACAATCGTACGGACGGTGGGGGGGGAGGGTGAGCGCCAGATCCTTACTGAACACATCTACAAGGTCATGGTACTCCACCGGCACCGTCCCTAGATTGGGCGGGACTCTGACCTCCTCCTTAGCCTGGGAACCGGGAGGAACCGAGGAACCTAAACATACCCGATGGCAGGTCTCGCTCCACTGAACCACTACCCCGGCCGGCCAATCGATCCGGGGATTGTGTTTTAACATCCAGGGGAACCCTAAAATCACACGGGAGGTAGCAGGAGTCACAAAAAACTCGATCTCCTCCCGGTGATTTCCTGACACCACCAGAGTTACAGGTGGTGTCTTATGTGTGATTGGAGGGAGTAGGGAGCCATCTAGTGCCCGCACCTGCACAGGCGAGGTAAGCGCCACCAGAGGGAGCCCTATCTCCCGGGCCCATCTGCTGTCTAACAGATTCCCTTCAGAGCCCGTGTCCACCAGTGCTGGGGCCTTCAGGGTTAAATCCTCATAAAGGATTGTAAATGGGAGTCGTGTGGCAATGTGGGTGTGTCCCACGTGAATGTCTCGGCCCACCCCTAGCCCAGTCTCTAGGGGCGGGCGTTGGTGTTTAACCGCTCGGGGCAGTCTCTTACCTGATGCTCTATCGAGCCACAAACAAAACACGCTCCGCGGGCCAGCCTCCTCTGTCTATCTGGTGCCCTAAATGTGGCCCTGCTCGTGTCCATAGCTTCGTCAGCAGGGGGAGCTGTAACCACACGGAGCGTAGGGGCCGTGGAGCGTGGGGAGGGCGGGACGCGGTCGGAACCGGAAGGGAGAGGGACGGCGCGTGCCCGGCCACGCCCTTCGTCTCGTTCCCGACGGCGTTCTTCTAACCGATTGTCTAATCGTATAACTAGATCAATAAGCCCGTCTAAATCCCGCGGTTCGTCCTTAGCCACCAGGTGCTCCTTTAGGACCAACGACAGTCCGTTTACAAAGGCGGCGGCGGAGGGCAGTGCTATTCCAGCCGGACCTCGCAGCCGCGATGCGGAAGTCGACTGCATAGGCAGCTGCGCTCCGGCGCCCCTGTCTCATTGACAGCAGCACGGCTGAAGCGGTCTCTCCTCTATTTGGGTGATCGAACACTGTTCTGAACTCCCTCACAAACCCATCATATGTCTGAAGGAGCCGTGAATTCTGCTCCCAGAGCGCTGTAGCCCAAGCGCGTGCCTCACCGCGAAGCAGGTTGATTACATTAGCTATTTTGCTGGCGTCAGTCGCGTACATGACGGGACGTTGTGCGAAGACGAGCGAACACTGCATAAGGAAGTCCGCGCATGTCTCCACACAACCTCCGTACGGCTCTGGAGGGCTTATGTATGCTTCCAGGGAAGGTGGAAGGGGTCGTTGAACGACCTGTGGAACGTCACTGTTACGCACAGGGTCGACAGGAGGGAGAGCCGCAGCAGTGCCCTGAGGGCGCGCTTCCACCTGTGCGGCGAGAGCCTCCACCCTGCGGTTAAGGAGGACGTTCTGCTCGGTCATTAAATCCAACCGAGCCGTGAAAGCGGTGAGGATCCGCTGCAACTCACCGATCATTCCTCCTGCGGACGCCTGTGCGCCCTGTTCTTCCATTGGCCGTTCAACAGCCGGTTGACGCCCCTCGGGATCCATGACGATGGCCGAGATATCCTGTTGGGAAAGTGTAGGTACACGGACCCACAACAGGGGGCGCAAATGAACGGTCAATGGAGTAGGTCAAATAACAACACTTTACTGTTGTAAATGTGCACAACCAATACAACAGATTACAACAATGGTCAAAAGTCAATTCACAAAGATGTCGTGTGGGCAGGCTCGAAGATAGGGGACGTCTGTCCAAGGCAGAACCGGAACCACACGATTTCCTCCGCCACCAGACCCCGGGAATACTGGAGCCGCCAAGTCCCGAACTCCCAGGTGGCCACTGCCTACGCGTGTCGGACCTGGTACTGCTGGCGAGGAACAACAAACATTTAAATGTGGGCGCGTTTGCACCCAGCAATCCACACGGCAGGAAAACTACCTCCACCTCTCGTTGGATAAGGAGTCCACACTAACAATGCACTAGTCACAAGAAATACTGTCAAAACAGTCAGCTGAGGTACGTTACCTTCCAGGTAGAACGATATCTCGGCAAAGAGGTGGAGACGTCGTCCTGCTGATATACTCCTGCTGATCAGATGATTGTTAACAGCTGTTGCAGGTGATGCGTGACAGCTGTCACCCTGGCTGCTCCTGTGAGGCGGCTGCGCCCTCTGGTGCCTGAAGCCCGCACTCCAGACAGGGCGCCCTCTGGTGGTGGGCCAGCAGTACCTCCTCTTCTGGCGGCCCACACAACAGGATGTTTGTCAAGAAAATGATCATTTCTCTACATTGTTTACAGACCCTGCAGCGGGTCTGTAATCAACTTTTCTGCAGCGCAGCTTTGCTTTGAACCTTGAACCAATCAAAGCAGTGATTCACAGATCGAAGCAGTGCTTCAATCTAATGCTTCGTTGATTCATTGTTTTATTTCGTTTTATCTTAATTTTCCCCCAATAAAACCCTAAAGAGCATGTCTGTGAGTAATATTTACATTTTTTATGTTAAACCGACCTGTTATGGTCTTCTGAAACAGTTGATAGATGTATTTTATAATTTAAAAATGGGACTGATGCTAACGCGTTAGCATGTCTATGGCATTTTTAATGTTAAAGTTAGTTTAATGTTTTAATGTTAAAGTTAGTTTGCTCCTGTTATAAGACAGCAATTGTAGCGTAGTGGTAAGGTTTCTGTCTGTTAATCAGAGATTTTGTAAATTGCAGGTTCGAATCCAACAAGTGGCATTTATTTTTTATTTAACCAAGGTTATTTAACTACAGGGTTCTGTATTGGGTCCCCTTTTATTTATTATTTATATCAACCCAGTGAAGTTCACTAATTATATACCAATATCTAATCTATCAGTGTCCGGTGATTGCAGTAATTATCTATATACCCGCCTGGACATAATAAGACATAATAAGAGCACACTGCTTCATTCATGTCATTTCATGACTGTACATCTGTGACCGTGGGTCATATACAGAGTCATATATATTTACATTTTTTATGTTAAACCGACCTGTTATGGTCTTCTGAAACAGTTGATAGATGATCACATAGAGGATAATTTCTGAATTGTGACTGGTGGTTGGCTCTCACTGCGGTATTGTATCACTTCCTGTTCCGGAGCACAGCGGTGTTTTTCTGTATCTGTTAGCTGTTTAATCTGCGCAGTTAGATTGATCTAGTTATCTAGATTACGATTTGTTTCCCAGTGTAATCTTTACGTGCCTTAACTAAAGCACTCATTCTGCTGAATCACCTCTAAATTATTTACACATTATTCACTTTGCGTGTTTTTAGGAATCCGCTAGCTTAGCGTAGCTACTAGCTCTTAGCCGATTTAGCATGGCGGCTTCTCCTGTCTCTCCCGCACTTTTCTGCTCTGGGTGTGAAATGTTTAGTTATTCCTCGGCCTCCTTTAGCAGTAATGGTACTTGTAATAAGTGTAGCTTATTCGTAGCTTTGGAGGCCAGGCTGGGCGAATTGGAGACTCGGCTCCGCACCGTGGAAAATTCTACAGCTAGCCAGGCCCCTGTAGTCGGTGCGGACCAAGGTAGCTTAGCCGCCGTTAGTTCCCCTCTGGCAGATCCCGAGCAGCCGGGAAAGCAGGCTGACTGGGTGACTGTGAGGAGGAAGCGTAGCCCTAAACAGAAGCCCCGTGTACACCGCCAACCCGTTCACATTTCTAACCGTTTTTCCCCACTCGACGACACACCCGCCGAGGATCAAACTCTGGTTATTGGCGACTCTGTTTTGAGAAATGTGAAGTTAGCGACACCAGCAACCATAGTCAATTGTCTTCCGGGGGCCAGAGCAGGCGACATTGAAGGAAATTTGAAACTGCTGGTTAAGGCTAAGCGTAAATTTGGTAAGATTGTAATTCACGTCGGCAGTAATGACACCCGGTTACGCCAATCGGAGGTCACTAAAATTAACATTAAATCGGTGTGTAACTTTGCAAAAACAATGTCGGACTCTGTAGTTTTCTCTGGGCCCCTCCCCAATCAGACCGGGAGTGACATGTTTAGCCGCATGTTCTCCTTGAATTGCTGGCTGTCTGAGTGGTGTCCAAAAAATGACGTGGGCTTCATAGATAATTGGCAAAGCTTCTGGGGAAAACCTGGTCTTGTTAGGAGAGACGGCATCCATCCCACTTTGGATGGAGCAGCTCTCATTTCTAGAAATCTGGCTAATTTTCTTAAATCCTCCAAACCGTGACTATCCAGGGTTGGGACCAGGAAGCAGAGTTGTAGTCTTACACACCTCTCTGCAGCTTCTCTCCCCCTGCCATCCCCTCATTACCCCATCCCCGTAGAGACGGTGCCTGCTCCCAGACTACCAATAACCAGCAAAAATCTATTTAAGCATAAAAATTCAAAAAGAAAAAATAATATAGCACCTTCTACTGCACCACAGACTAAAACAGTTAAATGTGGTCTATTAAACATTAGGTCTCTCTCTTCTAAGTCCCTGTTGGTAAATGATATAATAATTGATCAACATATTGATTTATTCTGCCTAACAGAAACCTGGTTACAGCAGGATGAATATGTTAGTTTAAATGAGTCAACACCCCCGAGTCACACTAACTGTCAGAATGCTCGTAGCACGGGCCGGGGCGGTGGATTAGCAGCAATCTTCCATTCCAGCTTATTAATTAATCAAAAACCCAGACAGAGCTTTAATTCATTTGAAAGCTTGTCTCTTAGTCTTGTCCATCCAAATTGGAAGTCCCAAAAACCAGTTTTATTTGTTATTATCTATCGTCCACCTGGTCGTTACTGTGAGTTTCTCTGTGAATTTTCAGACCTTTTGTCTGACTTAGTGCTTAGCTCAGATAAGATCATTATAGTGGGCGATTTTAACATCCACACAGATGCTGAGAATGACAGCCTCAACACTGCATTTAATCTATTATTAGACTCTATTGGCTTTGCTCAAAAAGTAAATGAGTCCACCCACCACTTTAATCATATCTTAGATCTTGTTCTAACTTATGGTATGGAAATAGAAGACTTAACAGTATTCCCTGAAAACTCCCTTCTGTCTGATCATTTTTTAATAACATTTACATTTACTCTGATGGACTACCCAGCAGTAGGGAATAAGTTTCATTACACTAGAAGTCTTTCAGAAAGCGCTGTAACTAGGTTTAAGGATATGATTCCTTCTTTATGTTCTCTAATGCCATATAACAACACAGTGCAGAGTAGCTACCTAAACTCTGTAAGGGAGATAGAGTATCTCGTCAATAGTTTTACATCCTCATTGAAGACAACTTTGGATGCTGTAGCTCCTCTGAAAAAGAGAGCTTTAAATCAGAAGTGTCTGACTCCATGGTATAACTCTCAAACTCGTAGCTTAAAGCAGATAACCCGTAAGTTGAGAGGAAATGGCGTCTCACTAATTTAGAAGATCTTCACTTAGCCTGGAAAAAGAGTCTGTTGCTCTATAAAAAAGCCCTCCGTAAAGCTAGGACATCTTTCTACTCATCACTAATTGAAGAAAATAAGAACAACCCCAGGTTTCTTTTCAGCACTGTAGCCAGGCTGACAAAGAGTCAGAGCTCTATTGAGCTGAGTATTCCATTATCTTTAACTAGTAATGAGTTCATGACTTTCTTTGCTAACAAAATTTTAACTATTAGAGAAAAAATTACTCATAACCATCCCAAAGACGTATCGTTATCTTTGGCTGCTTTCAGTGATGCCGGTATTTGGTTAGACTCTTTCTCTCCGATTGTTCTGTCTGAGTTATTTTCATTAGTTACTTCATCCAAACCATCAACATGTTTATTAGACCCCATTCCTACCAGGCTGCTCAAGGAAGCCCTACCATTATTTAATGCTTCGATCTTAAATATGATCAATCTATCTTTGTTAGTTGGCTATGTACCACAGGCTTTTAAGGTGGCAGTAATTAAACCATTACTTAAAAAGCCATCACTTGACCCAGCTATCTTAGCTAATTATAGGCCAATCTCCAACCTTCCTTTTCTCTCAAAAATTCTTGAAAGGGTAGTTGTAAAACAGCTAACTGATCATCTGCAGAGGAATGGTCTATTTGAAGAGTTTCAGTCAGGTTTTAGAATTCATCATAGTACAGAAACAGCATTAGTGAAGGTTACAAATGATCTTCTTATGGCCTCGGACAGTGGACTCATCTCTGTGCTTGTTCTGTTAGACCTCAGTGCTGCTTTTGATACTGTTGACCATAAAATTTTATTACAGAGATTAGAGCATGCCATAGGTATTAAAGGCACTGCGCTGCGGTGGTTTGAATCATATTTGTCTAATAGATTACAATTTGTTCATGTAAATGGGGAATCTTCTTCACAGACTAAAGTTAATTATGGAGTTCCACAAGGTTCTGTGCTAGGACCAATTTTATTCACTTTATATATGCTTCCCTTAGGCAGTATTATTAGACGGTATTGCTTAAATTTTCATTGTTACGCAGATGATACCCAGCTTTATCTATCCATGAAGCCAGAGGACACACACCAATTAGCTAAACTGCAGGATTGTCTTACAGACATAAAGACATGGATGACCTCTAATTTCCTGCTTTTAAACTCAGATAAAACTGAAGTTATTGTTCTTGGCCCCACAAATCTTAGAAACATGGTGTCTAACCAGATCCTTACTCTGGATGGCATTACCCTGACCTCTAGTAATACTGTGAGAAATCTTGGAGTCATTTTTGATCAGGATATGTCATTCAAAGCGCATATTAAACAAATATGTAGGACTGCTTTTTTGCATTTACGCAATATCTCTAAAATCAGAAAGGTCTTGTCTCAGAGTGATGCTGAAAAACTAATTCATGCATTTATTTCCTCTAGGCTGGACTATTGTAATTCATTATTATCAGGTTGTCCTAAAAGTTCCCTAAAAAGCCTTCAGTTAATTCAAAATGCTGCAGCTAGAGTGCTGACGGGGACTAGAAGGAGAGAGCATATCTCACCCATATTGGCCTCTCTTCATTGGCTTCCTGTTAATTCTAGAATAGAATTTAAAATTCTTCTTCTTACTTATAAGGTTTTGAATAATCAGGTCCCATCTTATCTTAGGGACCTCGTAGTACCATATCACCCCAATAGAGCGCTTCGCTCTCAGACTGCAGGCTTACTTGTAGTTCCTAGGGTTTGTAAGAGTAGAATGGGAGGCAGAGCCTTCAGCTTTCAGGCTCCTCTCCTGTGGAACCAGCTCCCAATTCAGATCAGGGAGACAGACACCCTCTCTACTTTTAAGATTAGGCTTAAAACTTTCCTTTTTGCTAAAGCTTATAGTTAGGGCTGGATCAGGTGACCCTGAACCATCCCTTAGTTATGCTGCTATAGACGTAGACTGCTGGGGGGTTCCCATGATGCACTGTTTCTTTCTCTTTTTGCTCTGTATGCACCACTCTGCATTTAATCATTAGTGATCGATCTCTGCTCCCCTCCACAGCATGTCTTTTTCCTGGTTCTCTCCCTCAGCCCCAACCAGTCCCAGCAGAAGACTGCCCCTCCCTGAGCCTGGTTCTGCTGGAGGTTTCTTCCTGTTAAAAGGGAGTTTTTCCTTCCCACTGTAGCCAAGTGCTTGCTCACAGGGGGTCGTTTTGACCGTTGGGGTTTTACATCATTATTGTATGGCCTTGCCTTACAATATAAAGCGCCTTGGGGCAACTGTTTGTTGTGATTTGGCGCTATATAAAAAAAAAAATTGATTGATTGATGTATTTCATAACTTAAAAATGGGACTGATGCTAACACGTTAGCATGTCTATGGCATTTTTAATGTTAAAGTTAGCACTAAGCTGTTGCTGCTGTCAGCATGTTTGTGTGCATTTGTTTTTTGTATAATAATGACTCAGCGTTTGTTGTCATAAAAGAGTCAAATATTCCAAATTGTAATTTTTTTAATGTATTTTTGTTTATATATTAATAATAATAATAGCAACAAAAGCAATAATAGTAATAATAATTAATAATGATACAATACAATTTTAGAGAAAGAGACAAAAATGAACCTGATTAAAAACACAACAGAAAATATAAGACTAAATATAAAACTAAAAATATAAAAGATCAGGCTGCCCAGTTTATAATATATACTGTACTTACAGCGCCTTATTTTCCACTCTATACACTCCACAATCATAACAGCTGTTTAAATAAATGTTTGTAATAGTAGTTCCTTGTGTTCAGAAGTCAAATAATGCATTACAGTAGCCTGTAGTACACTCAAGAGAAGTTTTGTTTGCATAACGTCACTCCACTGCAGCCTCCAAGCTGCCCCAGTTACACACAATCAAAATGGCATCCAGATTACATCATTTTGTGGGAGTCGGCCCTCTCTATGTTCTCTCTGGCGTGTGGTTCACCGTGAGTCGCCCTGAGTTGTACATGTTCGCACTATGTGTGAAGGGGCCCTAGTTGATCTCACCTTAGCTAACATCCTCCTCTCACCTACCACCTCTATAGGGTTTTTTTTAGTGCTTTGACTCCTGGGAAAGCACTTGATCAATAGTGTTTTATGATTGCTAATCATAATAATAATGAACTTTTTTGTATATAAGTCGCACCAGAATATAAGTCACAGGACCATCCAAGCTCTTTAAAACCATATAAATATAATGCAGTGCTAAAATACCCTCAGACATGCGTTCTATATAATTTGCAGTTGTTTACTTAATTATTAAGATCCTGTTGTCTTACATACAATTTGTGCATGTTCAAATCAAATCATTGTGTTCCTGCTGTGCAAATCAAGGAATATTTGTAGATCATCCTCTGTGGATTTGCAGGTATTAATGAGACAAATTTAACTCCTTAGGAAGTTAGCTTTGAGTTAGCGAAAGTTGGTGTGCAAGCTAACATCCACAAAATGCCTTGTAAATGACTGCAGAGGTGTTATCAGCTTACAAAACAGTATTTTCAGTTTTAGAAGTATTTATTTTTTGCTCGCACTTGCATAATATACCAGAAAGAAGCTGATAGCAGTAGCTACACCAGGAAATGGTGTCACCGTGCTAACCTTGGCAAAATGTCTTGTAAATAAGTTCAGAGGTGTTATTAGGTTCCAAAAACAGCATTTTCAGTATTTTTTTTCCAGCTTCCATTTTTTATATATTTAAGTGAATAAATTTGTTTTCAATTAATTAATTGTACTATTTTTATTTCACCTGTGTAATCATTTTGAGCATTTTGTGTTTACAGTGCCCCACCTGACATTATGAAAAAGGATTTTTATGACAAACTGAATAGCACATTTTACAGTGAAAAGTGAAACATTCCTGCAGACATCTACTCTAATAAGCAGGTTGGTTGTAGTTTTGTCCCAATGTTCTTAAAATGAAGCAATATCTCCACTGGTGGACAATTACCATTAATGCAGCTACAATAGAATTAATGCAAGTATGTATGTAAATGCTGTGGCCTGCATAATTTATCATGTTTATTCATGCAACTGTACAAATATTTGTTACTACATTATTAAATTTTAACCTGTAAAAGAATCAATGAAATTAATTGATAGTCGCAGCTCCACTGAAAAGTTCTAACTCGTCATCATAAAAGATGATAGTTTATCACAACAGTGTGATCCTCTGTACGTTATACTTTTAATTTTTGAGGCAGCTTCATATGGTTTTGCAGTAATATTTTGGGCCCCTGGCTGTGTACGGGGAGGTGAGAAACCCATAAACAAGTTGTCTATCCCGCTGTTATGCACGCCATCATAATGGAACATAGGCCACTCCCCCTTCCTCTTCCTGTTTGGAGTTTAATGGGAAAATGGGTCTCTGAGGACTTTCAGTTGTGTTGTAATTAGAGCAGCGACCTCTGTTACTTTGGCAGCTCAGCCCGTGAGCTTCAATGTTATTCTGGACAGATTTTTGATTGCATTCCCAAACGTCTGTGTCGACTGTATGTTCATTTTAACCATGCGTAAACAGACATGCAGAATAAAGCAGCTTCAGAATTGAACAGTGGTAACTCTCGTTCATACAGTGGTTGTATTTTTTTTACTTTGCACGTCACTTTTTTCTGATTTTGGCTGTAATCCTGCACCATTCACAAAGACTGTATGAAAATTCAGTAAGGTATATCTTATGTATTATATTCCAATTCTACAACCCCTGGCAAAAATTATGGAATCACCGGCCTCAGAGGATGTTCATTCAGTTGTTTAATTTTGTAGAAAAAAAGCAGATCACAGACATGACACAAAACTAAAGTCATTTCAAATGGCAACTTTCTGGCTTTAAGAAACACTATAAGAAATGAAGAAAAAAAGATTGTGGCAGTCAGTAACGGTTACTTTTTTAGACCAAGCAGAGGAAAAAAATATGGAATCACTCAATTCTGAGGAAAAAATTATGGAATCACCCTGTAAATTTTCATCCCCCAAATTAACACCTGCATCAAATCAGATCTGCTCACTGACATTGACCCTATGCCATGACATTGACCCTATGTGTCTTTTTACAAGGAATGCAGTTTTTGCTCTATGGCAAGATGCATTATCATCTTGAAAAATGATTTCATCATCCCCAAACATCCTTTCAATTGTCCAAAATATCAACATAAACTTGTGCATATTGATGATGTAATGACAGCCATCTCCCCAGTGCCTTTACCTGACATGCAGCCCCATATCATCAATGACTGTTGAAATTTACATGTTCTCTTCAGGCAGTCATCTTTATAAATCTCATTGGAAAGGCACCAAACAAATGTTCCAGCATCATCACCTTGCCCAATGCAGATTCGAGATTCATCACTGAATATGACTTTCATCCAGTCATCCACAGTCCACAATTGCTTTTCCTTAGCCCATTGTAACCTTGTTTTTTTCTGTTTAGGTGTTAATGATGCCTTTCGTTTAGCTTTTCTGTATGTAAATCCCATTTCCTTTAGGCGGTTTCTTACAGTTCGGTCACAGACGTTGACTCCAGTCTCCTCCCATTCGTTCCTCATTTGTTTTGTTGTACATTTTTTGATTTTTGAGACATATTGCTTTAAGTTTTCTGTCTTGACGCTTTGCTGTCTTCCTTGGTCTACCAGTATGTTTGCCTTTAACAACCTTCCCATGTTGTTTGTATTTGGTCCTGAGTTTAGACACAGCTGACTGTGAACAACCAACATCTTTTGCAACATTGTGTGATGATTTACTCTCTTTTAAGAGTTTGATAATCCTCTCCTTTGTTTCAACTGACATCTCTCGTGTTGGAGCCATGATTCATGTCAGTCCACTTGGTGCAACAGCTCTCCAAGGTGTGTTCACTCCTTTTTAGATGCAGACTAACAAGCAGATCTGATATGATGCAGGTGTTAATTTGGGGGATGAAAATTTACAGGGTGATTCCATAATTTTTTCCTCAGAATTGAGTGATTCCATATTTTTTTCCTCTGCTTGGTCTAAAAAAGTAACCGTTACTGACTGCCACAATCTTTTTTTCTTGATTTCTTATAGTGTTTCTTAAAGCCAGAAAGTTGCCATTTGAAATGACTTTAGTTTTGTGTCATGTCTGTGATCTGCTTTTTTCTACAAAATTAAACAACTGAATGAACATCCTCTGAGGCCGGTGATTCCATAATTTTTGCCAGGGGTTGTAAGTTGGAACTATGTTAGTATACTAAGGTATATCTAAATATCTAAAAAGGAAGAGTAAAATAGAAGAGTAGAAAAGAGTAGAGTAGAGCCACTTAGGTGCCTGGTCTTGAGAACCAGGGATGGTAGGTTGAAAACCTTTTTTATCCCATGGGAACAATGTATGAATTTTGGGTTGCTTTTAATAAACTGAGGTAAAACTAGAGCATCTGTGGGGGCTGGTTATTTCTGTTACATATGTCACATTAAATTTAAAACCCATGAAAATGTAAAAGGAAGATAAAGTGAGCTGGCATAATATGACTTTAATTACTTTATTGGATCGGAGACTATTTATTGGGCGAGGTGATGGTCTAGTGGTTAAGGTGTTGGGCTTGAGTCCAGAAGATCATGGGTTCAAATCCCCGCCTGACTGGAAAATTACTAAGGGCCCTTGGGCAAGGCCTTTAATCCCCTATTGCTCCCGGTGTTTAGTGAACACCTTGTATGGCAGCACCCTGACATCGGGGTGAATGTGAGGCATAATTGTAACGCACTTTGAGCGTCTGATGCAGATGGAAAAGCACTATATAAATGCGGTCCATTTACCATATTTTTCAAATCTGACCTTTGAACATTTAAAAATGTTTGAAAAACAGCATGGATGAAGCATTTCTACACTGTTTAAAACCTGCAAGAGCTCTGTATGCCTGTTTAATTAACACTCGTTAAGCCAAATCCACATTTCAGTGCAAAACCTCCATTACAGTTTATACACAAACTCCGCCCACATTTGAGATATATCGATGAGTCCCTTCAGCTGCTTCCCTTGTTTTCACTCAGGGTCGCCACAGCAGATCCGAGGTGGATTTGCATGTTGATTTGGCACATGTTTTACACCGGATGCCCTTCCTGACACAACCCCACATTACATTGATAAATGTGGCAGGGGTGGGATTTGAACCAGGAACCTTCATTTGAGATAAATCAGTGACTGTTATTAAAACAACACAGTAGATTTTGCAGAGTAAGATATACTCTGCCAGGATAACATTTGGTCCCAGTCCAAGTAGAGTTAATTATGAATGTATTTAACTCCATTTAGACTGGGACCAAATGTTATCCTGACAAAGTATATTTTACTCTGCAAAATTTACTGTGAAGTTACTTTTGCAAGAAAAGTGAGGAGGTATTTCACGAACATGTGGATCTACACTAAACATTAACAAGGCTGTTTTTTTATTCCTCAGGTCAGAGCACAACACAAAGTTAGGGTAGTGTCTCACTGATGCAAGACTGGAGAAGAGGCAGAGATGCAGCATCACGTAAAAAGACGATAAGTTTCTTATGTGGAATGTCACTGAAGTGGTCCTCTTGACATGTGTATGCATAGTTGCCGACTGTCTGCTAAAATGCTGTCCGGAGTGGCCATAATTTCCTAGCATTCTGCATTCTTTTCAATCCAAACCACCAAGTGAGGTTGATCTGCATTGAGCAGCGACATTTTCTGAGGTAGACTGTGATGCTGGAGGTGTCTGCATGTCCTCTCAGTGTTCTTCTAGATTTTAAATGTCGGTCAGGGAAAGAGCTAAGATCATCTGTGTGGCGGTGACACTCAGTGATAGACCATGTGACTGGGAATCTCTGCTTTGCTGCAATGTTGCCAGATATGGCTGATGATTTTCAGTCTAAATGCTGTTCAAAAAGTGCCTTCAGCCTGCAAAATAAATTTCAAAGCAACATTGATCTGCTGCACCCAGGGCCTTAAATATACTCAATGTCAGTTTGCACATCGTTATCATTAAAACAACTGTCACAGTAATATTGTAGGGTATATCTTGCAGAGCCCTACTGCAACTTATACTCTGGAAAATGTATTTTAGCCTATAATGTGGTGCTGTGATATTCAGCCCAGTTTCATGTTTTTTCGTGCTCCCGGCACGAAATGAGTCAAATTTTCGTGACAGGGCTTTTTTTTTTAACTCAATACGTATTTCTAACCCTGGTCCAACCCCCAACCCAAACTTTAACCCCCAGCTTCACTTTTAATTTTGTGCAGCCATCACAGAATGAATGAGAATGAATTTGTGCTGAAAATGAGGCGCTTTTCATCACAATATCACAAACCAATAGATTAATGTACATTTCGTGCTCTTGAATCACAACTTGCTGTGAGACAGGGTTGAGATATTTGCCCCTCCAGATTTTCTCAGTTATGCAGGGGCTCCAAAGAACACATGATTGGGTCTCAAAGCTGTTTACTTTGGAAGAGAAAACTCAGATCCAGTTAACCCGCCTGGTAGGTGAGACTTCCCTGGAGTCAAATGGTCTAAAGGTGCACTTGCTGTGCCTTTTTGTGTGGGTGTGTGCACTCACAAGGAGAGCAGAGATGGCCCTGTCCCAAAAACACAGGAAGCCGGTGGGGGGGGCTTGCACTCATGGACATTTTTGCAGGAATGGAACAGGACCGTGAGAACAGGAGTTTCTATGTATGTGTGTTTGCATCCATGCATGCACCCTTACACCAGAAAGTCTGGGCTTTGAAACAAGTGCACTTTTATATGTGTATGTGTGTGTGTGTGTGTGTGTGTGTGTGTGTGTGTGTGTGTGCATGCATATCTGAAATAGTATTTGCTTTGAAAGTGCACATGGAAATGTATTTGTGTGACACAGTTCAACAGAGTACACGGGACAATCAGGGTGGAGAGGAAATAGTGACACCCTGTGAGAGAGAGAGAGAAACAAAGAGAGATCCTGGGAAACCTGGGAACAGGAGAGACGAGCTCAGCTCAGGTTGCACCCAACAAAGAGTGCTGGGAAGAGTAGAAGAAAGACTGAGAAGATGGGAAGAGAGTGATGGTCAAAGAAGAAGGACTGATTGAGGGGAAAAGCAGTTGAAGGATGCGAGATTTTTTTTTTATTTTTTAAAGGGGAACTGGAAAAGGAAGTAAAAGTATTAAGAGGACGTATGAAAGCTGGCCGTAAGACCTGATTGTGTCACATTTCTCTGTGATCAGGTATCTCTGATTTTCATGCTGCACTGAAGCTTTCTGTATTTGCATGTTTCCATGTGGGAGTGAGGAGCATTCTGGCTTCTTCAGACAGCTGCATGAGTTATACATTTGAGTTTTTTGTTGGAATTGTGCTTGTTAGAGAATATTTTTGTGGTATGAATGAAAGACTTAACCATACTGTGACTCCAAACCAAAAAAAAAATCTCTTAATGTGAGATGGAATTTAATGGAGAAGTAAAATTGTTCTGAACTATATGTCAGCTTGTTCACACAAAATAGCTCAATATCGCTGCTGATCTCATAAAACAATTGAAATTCTAATTTTATTCTTTTATGATATTGAGATTTTCTATGAGATATCAGCACAGGTAATTATGGATACGGATACGTCCATATGATGTCTGCACACACTCTGTTATGTGTCGACGCGGGTTGAGGAGCGGACCTGCGTCTGACGGAACCCAGCGCCAAAACAACCAGAAAGCGGTTCCAAAAACAAAACAATTTATTTTTCCCCCTTCTGTGCAATACAAAGTGTACAAATATAAACTGCGTCAGTCTGGCGGAGTGAAGGACGGCACGCTCTCCAGCGCCCAAAAGGATCGAAACCCGGCGCTTCTGGACCCACGTTCACCGCCAAACACCCCCCAGGTGGACACGACAAACCGACTCTGCGAAGGATAGAAAAGGTGAGGTAAGTCAGCAGCTACAACTAATATCCTTCAGAGGCACACACTATCAGCAACACATTCAGGTCTGAATTTAAGCTTTATATAAATGAGCAGCTTCTCACAACAGGTGGAGGATCATCAGTCCGCATGCCACAATTCTCATCAATGTTCACATATACTGCATAACAAAATACCAAGTTACTGTTAACAATTATTCAGACAATCAAATCACCTCTGATGTGTGCTGACAGCATGTGTCCCTCACCCGTCCTCCTTCACAGGCACAATGTGTCAAACCCAGGCGCGGTCCTCAGTGTCTCACAAACGAACATCACAAGGTCGAGTTCCCGGCAATTCTGCTTGAATCACACATGGCTTAAATGCAGAACGCCATCTCATTATCTGCTTCAGCTGAAAGTCTTTAAGGTTGCACGTGAGCACCATCCACAGGTGCTGCACATCACGTTGATGAGGGTGAAGGACTCTTCTGCCAGCACCTTCTCCACAGACAATAAATCAGTTTGCATACCACCTGGAGAGCAAAGAAAAGAAAAGAACACCAAAATGTCCAGCCAAACCCCCCCAACACACAACTGTACCCCCCCTTTAACGGGAAGCCTCCCGGCGACGGAACAGACCAGGCCGAGAACAGCACTTCCCTCCGGGGTCCTCGTCAGGAAGCAAACAGCATAACGCTCCCAGGGTCCACCGCAGACAGCAGGGCAGGGCACCGCAGCTGGAAGGCCGGCTGGCATCAAACAAAAACCCCAAAACAGTCCCAAGTACAACCCAACATACAAGAAAAACATAAAACCCACCCAAAACCTCCCCATTGGACCGTCCCATCCAACCCCGGGAAGAAAAGAAAAACTCCCAAATGCAAAAACCCAACACAGCCCCACAAACACAATACAAACATAAATGCACAAAGAAAAATAACAAACAACCCCCCCAGAACGACTTGCAGAGCCCAACACCCCCCAGAAGGCCTTTACCGCCAGTTCCAGGAGAAATAGCCAAAGCCGGAATCCCACAGAGGTCCCCAGGTACACATGGAGCAACGGCGCCCCCCAGAGGACCGTACCATCAAACCCCAGGAGGCACCCTCCCCACAACCCAGGAACCCCAGACCCGGCCACACTTGGCTAGTCGGCCCCACAAGCCAATTCCCCCCCAGAGGACCGTCCCATCAACCCTGGAGGTGGAACCTGGAAGGAAACAAAAAACACAACATTCCAACCCCCGGAGGACTACATTAAACAACCCCGGGGGCAAATAAAACAACCGATAAACCCTGTTACCTTCCCCAGCACCCCGAAAGACCCCAGATCCCTCCCAGAGCCTTTCGGCGGCTCAATTTTGGCAAACGGCACAAAACATCAAGCCGGGGAAGGGAACAGGAAAAATTAACCCGGCCCCAACCCCAAGGCACAGCGGAAACCAGAAATACGTCCGGTGCCCCAACCCGACCATACCCCAGCCTATCGGGAGGGGTGGAACTACCGAAATGGCGAACGGCAACAGATCGGCCCACCCCTCCAACTGAGGTATGTTCCCGCTGCACCACACCCCGGCAACACCAATGACGAACGGTACAAAGGCCCACCGAGGCTGGAGTGGAACCGGGCCCTAACCAAACCAGAAAAAACGCCCCTAACAACCCCCCCCCTAGGTGCAGAGGTCTTCTGAGAACGCTCAGCGTGACCAACCTGCACCACCCCACAACCCACAAGACGAACGGTCTTGGGGCGAGTGAGGTTGGGGTTAGGGAAGTAGGGAAATAAAAAAACAACAAAACAAAACGACCCCAGACCCAAACAGAAAATACCTAAATGCAAACAATAAAAACTAACGATTAACTGAGTCCAGACGGGCTTCGAACCGCCTGTCGTTCACTCCACCAGAAACGCCTCTGACTCCCCAAACAATTTATAACCCCTTTCAGAAAAAAAAACATTAGCCCAAACATTTTTTTTTTTTTTTTGTGTGTATTATTTTGCCTGTCCCAGAACACCTGGAGATACGTCACCACTATTTTTCTTGACGCTTCTATGACGGGGCAATATGGCGGCTTCAGCTCGTCCGAGCTGCATGGGCTCATCCGCAAGAGGAGCCAGAGGTCCCATCGGAGGAGTCTCAGTGGGGCGAAGAAGAGGCAGCCCAGACCTGTGTCGGGGAAAGCCCCGAGATGAAAAAACCCGTTCTTATGGCCGCCCTCTCTCGCGTCCACGCTCCTTTATCCGATCATCTAGATGAATCACCAAAGATATTAGCTCATCTAAATCGTTTGGTTCGTCACGGACTACTAGCTCGTCTTTTAATGGATCATTTAAACCATCCACAAACACTCCGCTTAATGCTGCGGCATTCCAACCGGACTGAGCAGAAAAAATTCGGAAATCCACAGAATAATCCGCCGCACTCCGTCTCCCCTGCCTGAGATTCAGCAACCGTTGGGCAACGGTATAAGCAAAAACCAGAAAACATTGCATCAAAAACGGAGCACACGCTTCAACGTTTCCCGCATAAGGCTCCGGACGACAAATAATCAGTTCGGAAGCCGAATCTCTGGGTGACGGAGTTATCTGCACCGGTATCGATGGTGCCGCACCTGGAGCAGCAGGAAGCGGAATGGCTTGCACTGCAAGCTCCATAACGCGGCGTCTGTTTATTTAGTTTGGTTTGCGAGATGCTGTAATTGCTCCCATATTTTCTCCAAGTGTTCTTGAACTCTTTCGGAAAACGGAACCGCTTCTGCCGCTGGGTCCATTTTGGAATGGCCGGGAACTACTGTTATGTGTCGACGCGGGTTGAGGAGCGGACCTGCGTCTGACGGAACCCAGCACCAAAACAACCAGAAAGCAGTTCCAAAAACAAAACAATTTATTTTTCCCCCTTCTGTGCAATACAAAGTGTACAAATATAAACTGCGTCAGTCTGGCGGAGTGAAGGACGGCATGCTCTCCAGCACCCAAAAGGATCGAAGCCCGGCGCTTCTGGACCCACGTTCACCGCCAAACACCCCCCAGGTGGACACGACAAACCGACTCTGCGAAGGATAGAAAAGGTGAGGTAAGTCAGCAGCTACAACTAATATCCTTCAGAGGCACACACTATCAGCAACACATTCAGGTCTGAATTTAAGCTTTATATAAATGAGCAGCTTCTCACAACAGGTGGAGGATCATCAGTCCGCATGCCACGGCCGTGAGAAGCGAGCTGCACATTTCTCATCAATGTTCACATATACTGCATAACAAAATACCAAGTTACTGTTAACAATTATTCAGACAATCAAATCACCTCTGATGTGTGCTGACAGCATGTGTCCCTCACCCGTCCTCCTTCACAGGCACGATGTGTCAAACCCAGGCGCGGTCCTCAGCGTCTCACAAACGAACATCACAAGGTCGAGTTCCCGGCAATTCTGCTTGAATCACACATGGCTTAAATGCAGAACGCCATCTCATTATCTGCTTCAGCTGAAAGTCTTTAAGGTTGCACGTGAGCACCATCCACAGGTGCTGCACATCACGTTGATGAGGGTGAAGGACTCTTCTGCCAGCACCTTCTCCACAGACAATAAATCAGTTTGCATACCACCTGGAGAGCAAAGAAAAGAAAAGAACACCAAAATGTCCAGCCAAACCCCCCCAACACACAACACACTCACTCCAATTCATCACATATTTAAGCTTGGTCAATCCTCCTTATCAGAATGTGATGGATTGGGTCCTCCCTTCACATCATTTAGAGATGTGCAGGGAAGCATGTCAACCAACAGAAGCCTAATTTCTCTCTGATAACATACAAAACTATCTGCTTGAGTCCAGCGCTCCTGCACTCCAGCACAGGGAACATTCATCCGTGTCTAGGTTACGGATATGGTTAGTGCTACTCTTCACTAAATCATGTGAAGGGACTAGCCAACTTGTCACATATAAAGGCTTGATAATAACAAGGGTTTTGCATCAATGTGATGAGTGGAGTGTAAAAATGTGTTGGATATCTCGACATTGACATTCATGTCTCTGGGTTCTCTGAGAACGAGAAATGCTTGGGAAGAGTTTATGGAGTCCAGAGATCCCTGGACAGATGGTTCTGGTGATGCAGAATCTGTTGCAGAACAGCAAAGTACTGGATGGTCGTGAGACCTGTATGCTAATTGGTAACCTAATGTGATAACTAGATAGCTTTGGTACAAGGTCACTTTTGTACACAGTGTCTTTGGAATCATTTTGTCAATGATGTACAGTGCCAGCACATGATGCTCCAAGACTTAACCAAGATGATGCAAGGACCAATTGTTTGCAAAATTACATTTGATTTGATTTAATAATGTATACCCCCCCCCCCCCCACCCCCCCAAAATAGGATTCAGTTACAGCCATCTATATACTAAGAGACAACTGTATGCGTGTATGCACACTGTTGCTCTGGGGGTTGGTAAGTTTAGACCGGTGGTGTCCAAACTATTCCCAAAAGGGCCAAGAGAGTGCAGGTTTTCCTTGCAGCCACTGACTCCAGCAGGTGATTTCACTGATGAACTCGTCCCATCTGCTCAAAGGGATGTTAATCAGTTGTTAATGAATAAAGATGTTAATCAGGATGTTCATCTGCAAAGAAAACCTGCACCCTCTCGGCCCTTTCTGGAATAGTTTGGACACCACTGGGTTAGACCTTACTTGTGTGACACACCTTGAGCCAACCTTCTTGTGACTTGGTGCTATATAAATGAAAATAAATTGAAATTGATTTGAAATTTGTTGGTGAAGATGAAGTTTTCTTTGCACTCTGTGAATCAAACCTGCCCTGGTGTGGGTAATTGGCTGGTTTAAATACTGTTTAAGTGGGATACAGGATAAGTTGGCCCATTGCAACCTTTGCCCCAGGTGTGAACTGGGGCTAACCCTAACCCACATTGAGTTCTTAACTTGGACTGAGTTCACCTGGAAGTGTATACCTGTAATGTACCAGTCCTGAAATTGGACCACCATCCGTTCTCAGGTCAATACAAAGGTATTGACTTGAGAACATTGAAATAAATTGAGATTTTGTCTCCTTCTGTTGAATGGACTTGAGTAAGTGGTGGTCCAATGTAGGTACTCTTCTCCTATTTATGGCTAAACATTTATTTGGTTTTGTGTACTTTCCACCATTGTACATAAAATGCATGTTACTGAACAATCATTAAATATGTTCATATATTGAAATTTTGCCTTGGGGCCAATCACAGTGTGGTTAGACATTGAGGCAGCTCCAGATCTAGATATACAACCCCTGGCAAAAATTATGGAATCACCGGCCTCGGAGGATGTTCATTCAGTTGTTTAATTTTGTAGAAAAAAAGCAGATCACAGACATGATACAAAACTAAAGTCATTTCAAATGGCAACTTTCTGGCTTTAAGAAACACTATAAGAAATCAGGAAAGAAATTGTGGCAGTCAGTAACGGTTACGTTTTTAGACCAAGCAGAGGGAAAAAAAATATGGAATCACTCAATTCTGAGGAAAAAACTATGGAATCATGAAAAACAAAAGAATGCTCCAACACATCACTAGTATTTTGTTGCACCACCTCTGGCTTTTATAACAGCTTGCAGTCTCTGAGGCATGGACTTAATGAGTGACAAACAGTACTCTTCATCAATCTGGCTCCAACTTTCTCTGATTGCTGTTGCCAGTTCAGCTTTGCAGGTTGGAGCCTTGTCATGGACCATTTTCTTCAACTTCCACCAAAGATTTTCAATTGGATTAAGATCCGGACTATTTGCAGGCCATGACATTGACCCTATGTGTCTTTTTGCAAGGAATGTTTTCACAGTTTTTGCTCTATGGCAAGATGCATTATCATCTTGAAAAATGATTTCATCATCCCCAAACATCCTTTCAATTGATGGGATAAGAAAAGTGTCCAAAATATCAACGTAAACTTGTGCATTTATTGATGATGTAATGACTGCCATCTCCCCAGTGCCTTTACAGGACATGCAGCCCCATATCATCAATGACTGTGGAAATTTACATGTTCTCTTCAGGCAGTCATCTTTATAAATCTCATTGGAACGGCACCAAGCAAAAGTTCCAGCATCATCACCTTGCTCAATGCAGATTCGAGATTCATCACTGAATATGACTTTCATCCAGTCATCCACAGTCCACGAGTGCTTTTCCTTAGCCCATTGTAACCTTGTTTTTTTCTGTTTAGGTGTTAATGATGGCTTTCGTTTAGCTTTTCTGTATGTAAATCCCATTTCCGTTAGGCGGTTTCTTACAGTTCGGTCACAGACGTTGACTCCAGTTTCCTCCCACTCGTTCCTCATTTGTTTTGTTGTGCATTTTCGATTTTTGAGACATATTGCTTTAAGTTTTCTGTCTTGACGCTTTGGTGTCTTCCTTGGTCTACCAGTATGTTTGCCATTAACAACCTTCCCATGTTGTTTGTATTTGGTCCAGAGTTTAGACACAGCTGACTGTGAACAACCAACATCTTTTGCAACACTGCATGATGATTTACCCTCATCATTATTATCAAGAGTTTGATAATCCTCTCCTTTGTTTCAGTTGACATTTCTCATGTTGGAGCCATGATTCATGTCAGTCCACTTGGTGCAACAGCTCTCCAAGGTGTGATCACTCCTTTTTAGATGTAGACTAACAAGCAGATCTGATTTGATGCAGGTGTTAGTTTTGGGGATGAAAATTTACAGGGTGATTCCATAATTTATTCCTCAGAATTGAGTGAGTCCATATTTTTTTCCCTCTGCTTGGTCTAAAAACGTAACCGTTACTGACTGCCACAATTTTTTTTCTTGATTTCTTATAGTGTTTCTTAAAGCCAGAAAGTTGCCATTTGAAATGACTTTAGTTTTGTGTCATGTCTGTGATCTGCTTTTTTTCCTACAAAATTAAACAACTGAATGAACATCCTCTGAGGCCAGTGTTTCTGTCATTTTTGCCAGGGGTTGTAGAGTCAAGATCAGTTTTGACTTTGATCAGGCTTTTTGTGTGCAGACCCAGTACTCCACGAAATTGAACTTTGATCCAATCACAATGATTAGTGATATCTTGTTGACAGATGTTCACTTTTTGTTTAATTGAAATGTTGTTGTTAAGATTTGCCTTTGGTTTCAGGTTGAATAACATAATTTATGTATAAACTTTAAAAGACGATTTTGATTTGACAAGAAAAACAAGCAAACATAATATTATGTAAAGGCCAGGCAGAGTTCATTTATAGACACATTTAAAAAAAAAATGACTTTTTAAAATTTTTCAAAATTTCTCTTTTCTATCTAAAAATACAAATGAAGAAATATGATGGCACAGTCTGCACTCCAAAGCTAAATATGTTTAAATTGTAATTGCAGTGCAACTTGAAAGTGATTAACTATTGATGAATTTTGAACGAGAGCCAGTGGATTGTGGACAGGTGTTAAAACCGATGCTGTGATTTATCCTGTGTCTGCTTTACTAATGGTGCGTGATGAAATTGTGTTTTGTGCAGGAAAACCTGAATGTTTTCCTACGCGGCTGTGAGGAGTTGGGACTGAAGGGCCCCCAGCTCTTTGATCCTGGAGATCTGGAGGACACATCAACAAGCCATAACACAAAGTAAGACGCAAATTTCCGTGTTACTATTAAAACAAGCAGCTGTGCAAAGAGTTTTTACTTATAGCACAATGTGGACCATTTACCACCAGCTCTCCGCACAAATATGTGAGTTTGTTGTTTTTAATGGGTTGAATAAGGTAGTTTGTTTATTTTGACACGTGCCCATATGACTAAAAAGTAATGTGTGTGTTGCCAGGATGTGTTGGTTGAAAACTAACTTGGATATGGTAGAACATCTGAATTGCTGAAAACCAAATTTTGCATTGCTGTGCAGCTGCTGGAGCACTGTAGTAAGCGACTAATTCAAGAATAATGCAGTGATGTGAGAGAAGGGAAATGGGAGATAATGAAAGGAGGATTTGTAGCTAATAAGCATCAATTTACAATCAGCAAATCTGATTCAGTTGTTGCATCCAATTAAAGAGGAGAGAAAATGAGTTTACATAGTCTTTGCAGGGCTCAAGAGATGCGGCTGGACCGGTTCTGTCAGGACAGAGTCATGTTCGCGCAGACTATTGTTTGAACAATGGAGCCTTTGTGTATGTATCAGCATGTGTTCAAATTTACAAGGTCATAAGTGAGGCTGAAAGATTCACTGAAATTTTAATGTTATTCAGCAAATCTTTAGTAGAATAAGTTGTAATGGGAGTCATGATAAATGTCGATAAATTAAAGTAATGCAGTCTGAATAAGAAGCTCTGAAAACATTCTTAGCCCTGGTGTACACGCCGGATTATCTGAGATTTTACCATATCATGAAATTGTCACAAATATATAATTGATGCAAGGCTTTTTGCAGCTTCTGAGAGAGGGGAAGGATCACAGAGGTGCTGGAGCCTATCCCAGCAGTCATAGGGAAAGAGGCAGGGTCCACCTTCGACAGGACATCAATCACAAACTCCACACCGAAAGGACCAGGTGGGAAGGGTTCCTAAAACCTCCTTGCTGTGAGGCAGCAGTGCTAACTACTAAGCCACTGGCCTACACTGGCTGGTTACTTGTTTCTTTTTGGGGTGGGGGGGTGGCATTGGTTGGCTTTCATCCATGGTGTGCAGCAGTTTTAGTCCATCTTTTAGGATGCAGCATTGAACAATACGTCAGGCAGGTTCTGGTACACTATGAGCTCATGCCTGAAACATCTGGTCTGAAATAATGGAAACAGAACTAGTTCCAAAATAAGTGACAGGTTGCCAGAGTCAATCACAGGAGCTGTTTTTTTTTTCCATTCAGCTGCCTCTTCAAATTTTATTCTTTGAAATATTTCAAGAATAAAATTCTAAACTACTGTATTTATCCTTCAGTTAAATGGAAGCAAAGAAATCCTAGTTGATAAAAAAACATGGCTTTCATGAATTTATTTTTATTCATTCATTTTCGGACTCTTATCCAGGTGACACCAGACTAAGCAGCTCATCACTATCCTTACCCAAGTCCTCTCACACTTCCTAGGGGATTCCAAGGCATTCCCAAACCAACTAGGAGATATATTCCCTCTAGCATTTTCAGGGTCTTCCCTGGGGCCTCCTCCCAATTTAGCATGCCTGGAGACCTCCCAAGGGAGATGACAGTTACATTCTCACCAAGTGCCCAAACTATCTCAGCTAGCTCCTTTTAATGTGAAGGAGTAGCCACACTATTCATAACCCCTCCCAGATATTCCAGCTTCTTACCCTTTTTCTGATTGTGAGCCCAGATACCCAACGGAGGTACCTCATTTCCGCCACTTGTACCCATGACCTTGTTCTTTTAGTCAATACCCAAAGCTCATGGCCATAGGTGAGGATAGGAGTGTAATTCAACTAATAAACTGAGTGTAATTCAACTAATAAATTGAGTGCCTTGCCTTCTGGCTCAGCTCTTTCTTCACCAGTTCTTCCAGTACAGCATCTGCAAGACATCAGACACAGCCTCAATCCATCTAATTTATCTCATGCTCCACCTTACTCCCCACTTGTGAACAAGACCCCGAGATACTTAAACCTTTCTACTGGTGCAAAAATGCTCTATCCACAGGTGTCAGTCGGTCCTTTTCTCACAGAGGACCATGGTCTCAGATTTGGAAAATCTGATCCTCATCCCTTTCAATTCACATTTGGCCTCAAACATGCCCAGTGAGCATCGGAGGTCACTGTCTGATGAGGCCAACAGCACCACATAATTCTGAGGTCACCAAACTGGACACTCTCCAGTTCCTTACTTCCTAGGGGAAGCCTCTTTAAAGAATGGCCTAACGCGTGATGATCCATGATTATTCTTTGTACTTTGTTCAGGGCAAAACTGTTTAAAAGCATGTCTTCAAGATGGTACAGGTTTGTGATGGTACTTTGTTGAGCAGTAATCATGGTGACCAACATTGAGCCTATAAACATGATGTCATGCATCCTGGATTCTGTTTTATTTGCTCTTAGCTTTGCTTCTACAAGGTATCAGCAGAGGAAAAACAATGTTTTGTGTGTGTTTATTTAGTCAGCTGATGCCAAAAGGAGGATGAGGAGGAAGGTGGAGCACAAGCTTTTAAAAGACTCTTCCCCTCTGGCTCCTTTTGCCTTGTTCTCCTCTTGCACATTTTCCCCCCTCTCTCAACCATCACTGCCGTCACAGAAGAACAACAGAACTGCAATTTAGGCATTAGTTGTGTGCTGACTCATTTAAGATTAGGGACATAAGGGTCGATATGTGAAACAACTGGGCATTTTATGGTAAAAGCACCACATTTTGCAGACATTGCTATAATAATAAACATAATAATGATAATAAAAAAGTTTGATATCATGCCAAGCTCAGTTTATTTATTTTTAAATTAATGTCATTGTGGTTGGAATGAATTTGGCATGTAAGAAAACATAGAAAATGTCACATCATTTGTGTCTGTATGACAAAGAATAAAAGACTATATAGTATAAAAGAGCAGTTTGAAGATTTTCTAGGACCGAGCATTTATCCATCGTTCATTGTTTTTCTTTACCCGCTTACTCCAGTTAAGGGTCATGAGGGGGCTGGAACCTATACAAGCAGTCACAGGGCATGAAGCGAGGTACAGCTTGAACAGGACACCAGTCTATCTCAGACCCACATATAAACAAACAAAAACATTCACACCCACACGCACACCTACAGACAATTTGAAGTTAACAATTCACCCAACCTTCTGTCAAGGCATGGCACAAACCAGGTGGACACAAATGCAAACTCTCACAACAGGTGCAATTAGAATTAGGTTTACTCATAAAAACTGGCAGGGATTCTGTACACAGGTGATCCAGCAGTGAGATGCCAGGCTGAGGCTAGGTCCAACAAACAGGCGGAGGTCAAAAACACAGCATGGTGGCAATCAGAGACAAAGACAAAAAACGTGGTTGAGGACAAAACAGGGTCAAATACCGGCCAAGCTATGAGGCAGAACAAGGCAAGGTGTGAGGGCTGGAAAGTGAATAACATTCAACAATTGGGCAGTGAGCTGTGAGACTGTGAGGGCTTAAATAACAGGTGGTGTAATTAGTGGAACAAGACACAGGTGTTAGTGAAAGTTCTGGAAGGGGGCATGACTAGGGAACAAAGATTATGCATGGTCAAGATAATGGGGAAGGGAGTGCACAAAGTGGAGTGATGTCCGATACAAAGATGCGTGAGTATTGCAAGAGCGGGAGTGAATGAAAATGCAAAGCAGACAGAATCAAAGTGTGGGAGACAAAGACACGAGGCAGGTGCGGGAAGTGGAGTTAACACAAACAAATGAGGATGACGTGAGAACAGAGCAAAAACAGAATAAGATACTAGGGAACCAGGACAGAGCAAGAATCATGGGAACTAAAACCAAACCAAAATATAATAAGTACAACAGAAAACAACAGAAATGAGAACAGCAGATAAACAAAACTGGTAACTACAACATAGTGCAATAAATAAAAAGAACTAACTGATGAGCAATAAGTGACAACATGGAAGATAATAAGTGACAAGTGACAAGATGGAACATAATCAGAATAAACACTTGAAGATAAATAATAGCCAAAACCTGTGACTAAAGCATAATACAAAAATGTGATAAACAGAACTAAGCTAAGACTACAAGATGTGAAAAAGAAAACCGAACCTGTGACCAAAGCATAATACAAGAAATGAAATAAACAGAATCAAACAAAGACTGATGTGACTAAGTGACCATGAATGGAAAAATACAAAGATGATGAACGGAAACAAAATCAATGATAACCTGAGCATGACAAGACAGAAGAGTCAGAGCATGAATGTGGATATGAGACCATAATTATGACAGAAGGCCCTAAAGGGCCGGATCATGACACCTGCATGTTTTTGGATGTGGGCTGAAGCCGGAGTACCCAGAGCAAACCCACCCACGCAAACACATGGAGAAGATGCAAACTCCACACAGAAAGGACACAGGTGGGAAATGATCCAACAACCTTCTTTTTGTGACGCAGCAGAGCTAACCACTAAGACAAGAGCAATATTATATATATATATATATATATATATATATATATATATATATATATATATATATATATATATATATATATATATATATATATATATATATATATAAACTTGACCTTGGTGTGGTCTTGGTGTCTATATTATTATATATCAAACAATGTCTGTGCAAAATTTGGTATTTTTATCATGAAACACAGTTGTAGTGATATTTTACACATATCTGCCCCCCCTTCAGACTGTAGTAACTCTGTAACTAATGTATACTGTAAGTTATAGAAGAAAATGTGCATTATTTTTCAGTTATACTAAAACATGCAATCAGACATGTATGAGTCAGGGGTTTGAACAGCAAATTGATGGTACACACACACACAGATGATTACTCACTGACTGCACCCATTAATCCTCTTCTTGCCATGTTAATCACAGGGATCAACATTTAGATTTGAAGTGATGTCACTAAATCTCTGCCATTCTTTTTGTCTCCACAGAGGAAGCGACTGCAGCCGAAAACTTAAGAATGTAAGTGACGCCTCTGAATTACAGTGGGATCATTTGTTTGTGTGTTAAGTTCACATTGGGGTGAAGTCTGTTGTTCTGGCTCAAAGCTTCTGCTTTTGCTATGATTGAAGCTCACAATGTGACAGCATTTTTAGTCCATGGGCCAAGCAGGTTTTCGGTACCATGTAAGGGGACGAAACAACACTTATAATCCAGCCTCAGTGTTTCATGGCCTACACAAAAATGTATGATAGCCATCCCAGGGTGGTAGCTGTAACCAGGTAGGGGTCAATGAAGAATTACACAGAGGTCAAACTTTAACCCCTTAACGCCCGAATTTATATAGCTGTATATAAAAAAATGTTTTGTGTGTGTTTTTGCCTTTAAGTAGATGGTAAATAATGTTGAGATTATTAATTTCACTTTTGCACAAAAAATAGATAGTATAATATTAGGTATTCTGGTAAAGACTTTATGTTATAATGTTATAATAATAATGATGGTATGTTGCGAATTTGCGACAACAGGCATACAGGTCAATTTGGTAAGTTATTTTATTGCATATTTTTACTGCATATTTGAGTCAGAGATTGTAGCATATATGCGACGATGGGCGTTAAGGGGTTTAAAATGCTCCAGTCATGTTGAAAACTATATCACATTACTTGTCTGATCATAATGATTCCAAAAAGGTATAGTTTGGACTATCTATGAAGAAATTCTCTGGAGTTATGGGGTCAAAACAGCAAAAATGGTGACAAAGGTCAATTTCAGTTTGTACAGGCATCAAAAGTTAAAGTTGCTCCAATTTCAGTAAAAAAAAAAAAAAGATGCAAATTATTGTTTGTGTTAATAGGGTTCTAATAAGGAATAGTTTGCACCATCTGTCATGCTTAGTTATCATGTTACAGGGTAACATATGTCACATGTCATAGAATCCAATTGACCTTGTTTGACCTTTACTTTGGAGACCAAGCATTCATCACAGTCAAAACTATTCCATTTATTAATCCTTTTATTTCAACCAACAATTTGCATAGCAAAGCTGCTTGACAGACTCAGAGACTTACCTTTAGACCAAACTTGAGAGGCTTTGACTATCTGGTTTGCTACACGGAGGTCATGATCCAGGTATACAACATTGTCCATAAGGTCGGCATCTCGAAACAATCCTCTTCTTTAAACTTGCTGCTGATGTCAGCACCTGCGGTCATTCCCCAAAACTCTTCAAACCTCGAGAAAAAAGACACATCAGAGGAACCTTGTTAAGTCCTAATGAGTAACCGGCACAGCCTCCCCAACAACGTCATGACTGTCCCATAAGTGAATGCCTTCAAGAATCATTTGGATGCCCAGTGGTGACCCCCAAACCTTTCCAATACCTAGTCCCTGAGTGGATAACCAGTTCAAGATGAACACATCGGGAACTAAAGAGTTATACGCCAGATTCCTCAATGAGACTACACTAGGTTGTCAGGTGTTTCCACACTGTTCGGTTTGAGTAAACACAGGAAGAGGAGTAAAGATTGTCTGGTCACCTTACCAAAGACTGGAAATGTTTTGAGGTCCTGTAAATCTGGAAAGCTTGCCAGTACATTTTCAACTTCAGTGACCCTTATTGTCAACCCCGACTTTCCTTTCCTGCATCTCGATTCTTTTCTGCCTTTATAGGTCTGTCCTTAGATGGGGTTCATTCATACTTTTCATTATTCACAGCCTTACACCGCATGTTGTCTTTTTGTCCACATCTACTGACGTCTTATTTCCTTTTTTGAAGTAGTGCTGCTTTAAGACACTTTTGGCCCCGCCCACTCTGCAGTCAAAGCTCCCTCTGATGCTGCTGTGGACTGTACAAGTAGTGTGCCGAGCTGCAGTGCAATGTGCTGTAGGTGACGACCCGACCCCACAGGGGACTACTGCTGCTGCAGCCAGCCGCACACAGTGAGACAACAGGCCACGATTTGCTACGATTGTGTGGACCTAAACTGCAGGCTAAAGCTGCTGCAGAGGATTTGTTAGTAACAACTGTCTCTGGAGCACCCTACGTATTCAGAACAGGAACTGCGGTTGGAGGAACTTGCTGATGTGGTGACAAAGGTGTTTTTTGTTTTTTTTGCAAACAATGGAATTGTGGATTAGAAAGAGGCCATCGGTGGAATAATGCTGCAGTCACTGATCGGGCTCGGGTTGGAACACAAAGGGTTAGTTGTGTTTATATGTGATTGTCTGAGAGTGGTGCACCTGGCGACATGAATCACTGCTATCTTCTAGCTCAGGTCTAAGACTGTCGTGACCACAGGACACTCAGATGTGTGTGTTTACACTGTACTTTTGGGGTCATGTATGCCTTTGTGTATGATTCACTCTGTGCATGTGAAACAGGTTATTTTTTGTGCGACCCATGTGGCACGTCAGCCTGCCTGCTCTGCACTGGCAGACTGACACACAAGCAGGGGCATGCGCCATGCTTTTTACTGCTCTTGCTCAACAAATTTTTATACTCTCATGGAGTGGTCCAGAGTCTGCCACCAAAATGCACAACACAAATTTTAGTCAACAAATGAATGCAAAATGTAAAACAAACAGTTGAATCCACAAAAGCCTCAAAAACTCAAGTTCCTCCCATTACGTTGAACTAGATTTACTCAAAAACAGAATGGTGAGTGAAAAAGTCACAGAATAAAAATAACAATCAGGCAGGTAACCAGAGGAGTAAACCCAGCATAACATGAACTAATTTCAAAATAAATGCAGAAGATACATCAGTATCACTTCAAAAGAGTGATATTCTCTGTGGGAAAGCAGGTGGAGAACAACACTCAGAGCCCACAAATATCTAACAATCCAGCAAATGGCAGAGCGAGAAATGAGTCTTTTAATCATTCCGTGATTACTGATCCCACACAGGTGTGGATGGTTGTGTAACCTTGGTTGCTAGAGATGGAGAGTAGGAGTGGCATGGTGAGTTTACTGGCAGTGGGAGATATTGATGTCAAAGCAGAATCCTGACATGTTGAATATATCTGGAGTTTATGTGAATCAGTGAATACCAAATTACTCCTGCTCCTAAAATAGCAATTCATGGATTAAAATATTTATCTGAAATCATAACAATGAGCAAAAGAAGAAGACTGAAGCAAGTGGTTCTTGGAATTGATGATGGGCAGTTATTGCCATTTCTGCTATTTTAGACTATAAATCACTCATTTTTGATCATAAGCAGTAGATTAAGCAGTCATAAAAATAATCCATAGTTGTAGCTGTGTGGTCCCACTTTTCATGGTTGCTAGATGTCAACATTGTAGTGGCTACACAGAAATGAAAACTAGTCGGCCATGTCAGTTCTGGGAGAATGCCTTGGTGCCGCAAGTCACTGCTTGTGACCAGAGGTGGGACGAAGACACAGGGCCGCTGCTAAGGTTTTGGAGGCCCTAAGCATAACTGGTCAGGGAGCCCCCCCCACCCCCATACAAGAGAAACCCCCCACCCCACCCACACACACACACACAAAAGTTCTACTCAAACTGTTACTATTTATTAAAATTCACATGAAATACACATATAGCAATGAACATTTACAATGTTATAATAAGTAAGGCCAAAAACAGTTTAAACCTTTAACACGTACTTACCAGCAAGGGATGCACGGGCATCATCTTTTTGTTTCTTTTTCCTCCGTTTTTCAGCTCCAGACTCCTGCTGTCGCTTCATTGTTTAATTGTGGCATAGTGGCAACTTGTCGTTTCGTGTCAGAATTGAATGTGGGCTAGCAGTGCTACTTCAGTTAGGCACAGGGTTACCAGATTGGGTGTTTTCCCATCCAATTGGTTTGTTTAGGGTAAAAATATGGCACTGGACGAGTTTTTTGTATAGAATTGCCACACACATTTTAAAAATCAGTTCAAATTGCACAGGATTTAGTGCCTCCATGCATTTTTTTGCATTTACGAGGTCTGTCAATAAACTAACGGTCCTTTTTATTTTTTTCAAAAACTATATGGATTTCATTCATATGTTTTTACATCAGACATGCTTGAACCCTCATGCGCATGTGTGAGTTTTTCCACGCCTGTCGGTTACGTCATTCGCCTGTGAGCACGCCTTGGGAAGGAGTGGTCCCGCCCCCTCGTCGGATTTTCATTGTCTGGAAATGGCGGAATGAAAAGGACTTTTTCTCCATCAGAATTTTTTCAGAAGCTGTTAGAGACTGGCACCTGGAAACCATTCGAAAAAAGTTTCTGGCTTTTGGTGAAAATTTTACGGGCTTCACAGAGAATAAGGACTGTTACTACAGCTTTAAGGACCCCTTTAAGGACGCTCGGCGCGCCACGCTCCGAGCTGCGATGACACGGCACAAGCCACCGGACCATTTCTAAATGGATGGCTCTGTGGATACAAGACCTTCGTGTGCTCTTTCTCTGGTTATCACAAGAGCTGTACATCAGCCATTTTCTGGCAGATTTCACTTTTAACAAGAGATTTTGTCATGGAAAGCCGCGTGGAGGCTTCGCGCGTAAAGACCGATTCACTTTGGAAGCGGGACAACGGAACACCTCCGTTTCGGTATGTCAGAGGACAAATTTGGACATGTCCAGCTCTCCACAATTTCGCTGATACTTACTGGACTGGTAAGCATTGAAAGCCGAGATAGGCATATCCAAACTTGTCCTCTGACATGCCGAAACGGAGGTGTTCCTTTGTCTCGCTTCCAAAGCGAATCGGTCTTTACGCATGAAGCCTCCGTGCAGCTTTCCATGACAAAATCTCTTGTTAAAAGTGAAATCTGCTGGAAAATGGCTGATGTCCAGCTCTTGTGATAACCAGAGAAAGAGCACACAACGGTCTCGTATCCACAGAGCCATGCGTTTAGAAATGGTCCGTGGCTTGTGCCACATCGTCGCAGCTCGGAGCGCGGCGCGCCGAGCGTCCTTAAAGGGGTCCTTAAAGCTGTAGTAACAGTCCTTATTCTCTGTAAAGCCTGTAAAATTTTCACCGAAAGCCAGATACATTTTTCGAATGGTTTCCAGGTGCCTGTCTCTAACAGCTTCTGAAAAAATTCTGATGGAAAAAAAGTCCTTTTCATTCCACCATTTCCAGACAATGAAAATCCGATGAGGGGGCGGGACCACTCCTTCCCAAGGCATGCTCACAGGCGAATGACGTAACCGACAGGCGTGGAAAAACTCACGCAGCTTCTGAAAAAATTCTGATGGAAAAAAAGTCCTTTTCATTCTGCCATTTCCAGACAATGAAAATCCGATGAGGGGGCGGGACCACTCCTTCCCAAGGCGTGCTCACAGGCGAATAACGTAACCGACAGGCGTGGAAAAACTCATGCATGCGCACGAGGGTTCAAGCATGTCTGACGTAAAAACATATGAATGAAATCCATATAGTTTTTGAAAAAAATAAAAAGGACCATTACTTTATTGACAGACCTCGTATTGGACTGGAAATCGTCACATCTGGCAACCCTGGTTAGGCAACACAGCGAACAGTGAAAGACGCAAACAGGGCTGTACCATTTCAGGGAATCGGGGCGGGGTGGATGGAGACTTTATATTAGGCAAAAAACTGTTAATTTGCCCCAATTAAGTAATGGGGTAGGGGCCTACACAATGTTTAAAGACAAAAACGATGGGCCTTTTCATAAATAATTCATATTGATTTTGAAATGTAATAATGTAATAATTTCAATACATTTTTCAGTCACTTGGAGGCCCTGCAAACTAGTGCAACATGGTTGGTGCCCCACGCAGGCTGCGTAGTCTGCTTATGCCGAACGGCGGCGCTGCGAAGACACCATCAAGTCACTCTCAAGTCATGAATCAGCAAGTCCCAAGTCAAGTCTCAAGTCATAATGACCACCAGTTGTTTCACTTAGGACTTGCTGATTCATGACTTGAGAATGACTTAACGGTGACTTCGCCCCACCTCTGCTTCTGACACACTACTACAGCACTGCCCTGGATCCTGTTTGACAATCACCAAGGTAGATGACAAGTACTTAACCAGCTCTCAAAAGTCACCATCTATTTGCCATTGCCAAGTTATATGTGAACATCCCCTTTTCCAATTCCTGAGGTCCACAGCACTGAGGCACTTGTATGCTGGATCATCAGGGCAGTCTGCCTTATGGCCATGGTGTCATAGCTGATGTTCAACTCACAGTGCAGGGATTACACCTCACATTAATCTCCCTAAGTAGCCACTCCTTTGACACAAAGTCACGGCAGTAGGGCAGAGGATTGTCTCGAAAGACTGAGTACCAAAGACATCCAATCCTCACCTTAAGTCACTGGTTAGAGAACAAGTCTATCACAGTACAGTAAGCTGGGGAGACTGAAGGGGCCAAACACAGTGGTAGAAAGGGAGATGAGCAGGGACACTGACAGACTTGGAAACTAGATGCAGCTCAGTAGAACTGCAGAGAGGTTAAATCCAAAGAACTGGCAATGAGTGGGTGAAAACCTGCAGTTAATATTCTGCAGGGTGATGATTGGTAGGTGTGATGAGTTAAGCATCGACCTGGAACCATGAAATATGGTGTGAAAACCTTTAAATGTTAATAATAAGATTTTAAAGTTAATCCATTATGACACTGACAGTAGCCAGTGTCAGCGAATCAGCAGGGTTGTGGCATGTTGAGTGGATTTTGAATATGTGATAATTCATGCTACACATTTCTGGATGAGTTGAAGGTGGTGAATAGGTTTTGTAGGTGATGGCAGCCAGGATTTCTTTGCAGTACTCAATGGTGGTGTAAGCAAAGCATTGACTGAGACTTCTGTGGAAATTGATCAGTGGTGGGCACAGCTAACCAAAAAGTTAGCTTCAATAACTGGTAATCAACGAACTGAAAAGTTATCTTTTTTTAGTGCTAAACTGCCTAAAAACCTATTGGAAGCTATAGATAACCAATAACTTTGAATTTTGCCTCCCATACGCTCTCAGCTACTGAGAAGCGGATTTTGAGTTTAAACGCCACCAAAGCTCCTGATAGAACCAATGGCGATCACAAACCCAAACAGTCAGCGCTTGTCTTTGTGCGCTCTGCCCCCTGCTGTAGGACAGCAGCATTTACCCTGACAGGATACAGTGGTCTTGCGATGAGGCAGAGGTCTTGAATTGAAAAGCAGGCTTGAATAATGGCTTTGCTTTAAAAATAAAATTATTCCCGATAAAATAACTACATTAATGTAAACTCTTAAAATGTACAAAGTGATATATAACACATATCTGTTAATTTTAAAATAATGCACTAATTCTGAAGATTTGAACAGTAACACACAGATCCCCAAAGGGGATTATGGGTAACTAAGCTTCTGCTCATACTGATTGGTTGATTCATTCATTCTATATAAAAACCAACACAATTGAGTCAGTGTAACATGTTGGTGTTTACAAATAAATGTGCAAATAAATATGTCATTTTTTTCATTTGTATGAAAAAAGAGAGAAATTTTCAAAATCCCACTAGACAGCGCCTAAGCGCATGCATGATGACATCACAACTCTATCCGGTTAGAGAGACTAGGTTTCTCTCGATAACAAGAACTGTCAAAAAACTTTCTTGTGTGTGGTTGGAATTGTGTGGCGATAGGAATCGCCTTTTGAATGCTTGAATAATGATGTCAGTCGCACAAAGAATGTTATGTGTCGGACGCAGCTCGGAGAACCGACCAGCATTTGAAGGACCCAGTATGAAATAAGCAGAGCACGGTACAAAGGCTAACTGAATTTAATACATAACAGTGATACAAAAAATAACAAAAGAAAGTGCGGTCTGGCGTGGTGCGCTCCCAGCAGCGCTAACGGTCCGGAGCCAGAAGCTGTTCGGACCCAAGGACCCCGCCGACACCCCCCAGGTGGCCGCAACAAACCGAGTCTGTGAAAGAAGGAACCATTATGTGAGTCCACACTCTACACACAGAGAGAACACTTAAAGGTGTACAAACAGCAAACACTTCCTGGCTTGATTACTAATCAGCTTCCCAACCTGCAGGCATGGAACATCCAGTTCACAAAACTCCACTGCAGTGGAAGCCGATACATGACTAACATACAGCTCAATATAAAAAGGTGTGAGGGACACCACATTTACTGACTGTATAAATGTTAGTCACAAAATCTAACGTACCTCAGGAAGTGTGCTGACGAGCGTGAGACCTCACCCCCTCCTCTTTCACAGACCGTGCATCAAACCCTGGACGTTCTCTGCATCCACTGATGATGAGATGGCTCCCGAGACGACGATCTCACCCGTCTGGTCACAAGGTCGAGTCTGTGGCAAATACACACTGTATACTCCAGTCTTAAATGCCACCATGTTCCAATCCATATAGATGCACCTCAGCTGTGAGTCCTGACGAGCCGCAGGTGATCAGGGTGAGGTCCTGATAACCTCAGCAACACAGCCACTCAGTCCCAAATGCAAGCCACCTGGAAGGAAAAACAAAAGACAGAAACAAAAAGGCAGCCAGGCCCCCCAGCCATACAACAGTACCCCACCCTCACGGGAAGCCTCCCGGCGACCACACAAACCTGGCCCAGGAGAAACACCCCCCTCCAGGGACCATGGCTGGAAACCGCATCTGCATTCGTCTTCCAACAGAATGGTTGATGTCCTCTCCTCTGGCTGCATCCTTGCCTTTGTTTCAGTCAGTCACTTAGCACAGGTGTGGCCAGGAGTTCTTAAACCTGTGCGGTCAGCCTTTATCCAACCATGTGCGGTCATTAGTCATAAAACAAAAAAGAAACACAAACAACCAAACCACCCCCCCCCCTCCCCAGGGGACCGTCCTATCAAACCCCGGGATGAGGAGAAAAGAAAAACCCCAAACTTAAGCTTACAAATAAAAGCGCTAAAACACCCCCCCCCCCCCCCCCCCCAAACGACATGTAGGGACCAACACCCCCCAGAGGACATCCCGCCAGCTCCAGGAGTAATAACCACAGCCGAGGTCCCTCTGGGATCCAGCGTCACCCACGGGGACTCCCAGCGCCTCCCAGAGGACCACTCGTCAACCCCAGGAGACGCCTCCCCTCACGACCAACGGACCCAGCCCCGGCCGTCTATGGCTAGATGGACCCACAGCCCTTTCCCCCCCAGAGGACACCACAGTCAAACCCTGAGGGCGGAAACTGGGGGGAAAACACCCCCCCCCCCCCCCCCCAGGTGCAGAGGTTACCTGGGAAACGCCCAGCATAACCACACTGCACCACTCCAGCAACGCCGACACTACGGCTCACACGGCTGGAGCCAGAGGAGAAGAGAGGGAACAAAAAGAAATACCCCAAACCCCCCCCCTCCCCTCCCGGGTGCAGAGGTTACCTGGGAAACGCCCAGCACAACCTAACTGCACCACTCCAGCAACGCCGACACTACGGCTCACACGGCTGGAGTCAGAGGAGAAGAGAGGGCATAACAAAAAACAAAACAAAAAAAAGAAAGAAAAAACAACAACCCAAATACCCCCCCCCATGACCCCCCAGGGGACCGTCCCATCAAACCCTGGGAGGTGAAACTGAAAAAAAAAAATAAAAAGAAAGACTAACAGACCGACATAAGGTTGCTCGGGTCCTTTTTTTTTTTTTTTTTTTTCATTTTTTGGCAGAACTGCAGGGTCACGACCCCAGACACTAAATAGTGAAAAACAAAAACTAAAATCCCACACAAAAACCAACTCAAAAAACACCCACACAAAATGAACTAACACAAAACAAATAAGTGATTTATACCGTCAAGCTCAAACAAATGGAACACACCTGTTCCAACTTAAGAGCTTGACGGTAATGTGACTCAGTCACCAACAGAGGGAGCCAGAGTGCTAAAAATAAAAAACCCCCTTTGGTGACAGAGAAAACAAACAAGCTGCTTTTCTGTGCGCAGCTGTGAGCAACACACAACCAAAACTGTGATTAACTAAATAACGCCGGAGCTGATACAACAGACGCAGTAGTTATCTTTATCCGGGGAAACGGGGCTACAACTGTAACACAGGAAGCTCAGCGACCCGTGCCACAGAGCTCCACCGTGCGCGTGCACCCATTACAGACACACTCTTGCAGCTCCCGTTTAAACCTCTTATCCGGTCGGAGCGTGACGCGAAGCCGTCGCCAGTCACACTCCACCACGACCCTCGGATAAGGCACAACACAGGAACACGGCTGCATGAGCGCTCAAATCAGTATTCAGTAATGGGTCTCAAACACGCACCATCTGGGCGGAGAGCACCCGCAACTGATCCGGATAACTACTGAACGTCTGCTGCCGCCTTCCCGGCGCGTTACCGTCTCTGCTACCGCTGGGTCCGTGATGTTTGGCCAGAGACTACTGTTACGTGTCGGACGCAGCTCGGAGAACCGACCAGCGTTTGAAGGATCCAGTATGAAATAAGCAGAGCACGGTACAAAGGCTAACTGAATTTAATACATAACAGTGATACAAAAAATAACAAAAGAAAGTGCGCTCTGGCGTGGTGCGCTCCCAGCAGCGCTAACGGTCCGGAGCCAGAAGCTGTTCGGACCCAAGGACCCCGCCGACACCCCCCAGGTGGCCGCAACAAACCGAGTCTGTGAAAGAAGGAACCATTATGTGAGTCCACACTCTACACACAGAGAGAACACTTAAAGGTGTACAAACAGCAAACACTTCCTGGCTTGATTACTAATCAGCTTCCCAACCTGCAGGCATGGAACATCCAGTTCACAAAACTCCACTGCAGTGGAAGCCGATACATGACTAACGTACAGCTCAATATAAAAAGGTGTGAGGGACACCACATTTACTGACTGTATAAATGTTAGTCACAAAATCTAACGTACCTCAGGAAGTGTGCTGACGAGCGTGAGACCTCACCCCCTCCTCTTTCACAGACCGTGCATCAAACCCTGGACGTTCTCTGCAGCCACTGATGATGAGATGGCTCCCGAGACGACGATCTCACCCGTCTGGTCACAAGGTCGAGTCTGTGGCAAATACACACTGTATACTCCAGTCTTAAATGCCACCATGTTCCAATCCATATAGATGCACCTCAGCTGTGAGTCCTGACGAGCCGCAGGTGATCAGGGTGAGGTCCTGATAACCTCAGCAACACAGCCACTCAGTCCCAAATGCAAGCCACCTGGAAGGAAAAACAAAAGACAGAAACAAAAAGGCAGCCAGGCCCCCCAGCCATACAACAAAGAAATCAAATAATATTGAAAACATGTTCGGTGCGATGTTATAACAGATCATTCAGTCGCCCCGTGAGGCGTCATAACATCAAGCCTGGTTCACATGACACGATAATTAGGCCGTTATCGGACCCGATCTTCCCCTTCCGACAATCTTAAGGACGCCCCGACAATCGTGATGACGCTAAATATAATCTTATCAGATATTCCTGCCGTGTGTGATTTGTAAGAGCGCTCTGATCTGCTCAGAAGGACATGAGGAGCTAAATGTGACATGCGGCCAATCGGAAAGCAAGGTGTTTGACCTGGGAATGTTCGTGTGTGAAATCTGTTCGTGTGTGTTGTTTTTACCGTGTGGCTGACACCGCACATTGTACAACTAAACCTGTCAGATCTATGATTTGTTTTTATCTCCATGTGTGTCTCTCAGGTTTTGGAAACCTACAGATAATTTTAAAATCCTGTGGTTGGCAACACTGTGATATAACCGGTCGCCAGTAGATGACAATGTTCTGTGCATTTTGACGCCGGTTATATCACACGCTCTGAATCACAATTTCGGCTTTTGGAAAAGCAACCTGAGCTTCTTCTGGCATTTTTACATAAAACAAACACAGTAACAACGTCTATAAACCCAGAGAATATATTCACAAGAGTTTTAGGTACAATATTCAAAGGGTTTAATGCTGTTGTTCATGTGGAGCCTGATCAGAGCATCTCAAATGCATTTCTCCTGTCGTGACTGTATCCATAATGCACTGGGTACAGCTGCACGTCCCCACTAAAACCTTCAAAATTAGTGCATTACTTTAAAACTAAAACATATATCTGATATTTTCACTTTATAAAACTTCAGATGTGATGTTAATTTAAATAACTTGTCCAAAATTAGTTTGGTTAAAATTCTAACCATAAGTTAAAACTCTGTGCCTCTGGATGACTTGGGTGCTATTGCCAGTGGTCCGATGATGGTTTTCAAAGTTATCCAAAAAGCTAATCCAATAATGAAAACATTATCTTCGATAATTAGCGGTTAGCAGAACTGTGCCCACCACTGAAATTGATGTTCTCCAGGGAAGATGGTGGAGAGTCCCATAAACCTGTAATGTCTATCAAAATGCATAGTTTGTGAACTTGTGTTAACTTCCCTAAGGCTTCACTTGTTCCACATACTTCTCAGTGTCCTAGAGTTAATCTGGTTGGATGTCAAGATTAGACTATACATATAAATGTGCATGCAACCCGGATGGAGGACTTTCAGGCACGGAAACAATAACTTTGCATGGTGGAATTTGGGAATTCTTCTGAGGCCATGGTGCTTTGTGCATATCTGATCATGTTAGATTTCAGAAATGAACTAGCAGAGGTCCCATCCCAGTCTCACGTTTTTTTTTCCGTGCCCCCGCCTTGAAAAGCACCCAGTTTTCATGAAACTTTTTTTTTTTTATTTTGCTATATATAATCGTCCCCTTCTCCTAACTCTAAACATAAACATAGTGTTAGTGTCTAACATTTGCGTGCCCCTGTCACGAACCCATAGATTAATGTACTTTTCGTAATGCCGCCACGAGCACTGGGACTGGGACACTGGCACACTGGATATCATTCCAAGGAGTCACAGTGGATGACTTAGTAGCAGTTTCAGGCTGCATATGAAGCTGAGAAAGCATTCTGTGATGGCACTGAGGGTAGACAAATAGCCATTTGTTAGAGGAATGTGTGAGCAGATGACACACTGTCTGAGGCTCAGTGGTCTGTTTACAGAGGAATCAGAGTACTTTGTTCCCCCAAATCACTCATCCCATAGCAGTCACAGAGACAGCACAGTCTTGATAGATGATTCTGCTGTACTGTTTCACTGAACTGGACACTGTGACTTGTTGGATGGGTTCTGGATGTTGGACGTCTCTGATGCCTGGGTTTTTGTGGCTGAACTTCCACATACTGAGATTGCAAAGGTAAAGCTGCAGGAATATTTTGTGCCTGAACTACTTCAGGCAGGCTGACAGACTGTTCTCCGGGCATTATGCACAATATTTGGTTCTGTTTGGGAGAAAGGTATCATCCCAACAGAGTGGAATAAAGAGATTATGTCTGGTAAGGGTGACCACATGGATTGCAACAGCAACGAGGTGGGGTATTACATTGTTCCCTGTGCTTAGTAAGGTAGAGAGTGGCATGGATGCCAAACACTTATATACCATATGTTTCAGTGTAAGGCCTCCCCTCCTTTTTTTTATTAGTTTGAGAGATCCTGCAACTTATACTCCAGTGCAATTCATAGATATTAAAGTGCACATTAATTATATTAATAATAACAACTATTTAGAATGATATTTCCCAAGAATCAAAGCAATAAACAACATAAACTCCAATAATAATATAATAATTAATAGAATAAAAGCCAAGAATAAAAATACACTACAACAATGCACAAAAATAAAAAATCAAACACACTTAGGTTTTTATTGTAGTGTTTCCAAAGCTGTCAGCTACTCTGTGTCCATCTGATGAGTTATTTTGTCCAAACAGTGTCAAATAACATCCAGTATGTTGTCCATCATATGTATATTTATCTATCTTGCTTGTTTTTGGAATTTTGCAATCCTTATGTTACACAACAGGAGCTGAGGGATTCCTGTATAAATCCACTGTGTGCCTTTATGTTGCCATGGACCAGCAATCCATATCTGTCTGACGATTGTCCATCTTGCTTATTTTTGGAATTTAAAAGCCCTTATGTTAAGTAACAGAACAGACTGTGGTGTGAACATGTGCTTCACTGAGTCCCTGTCTGTTATTAAACTTACCCGAAGGGAACTTCTGCATTTAAAAAGTGAATTCCACGTGTAGAAGAAAGGTGTGATATACTCCAGTATGACTTACTTAAGTGTTTTTCCCCATTCACAATGTACTTTTTGAACTGATATGACTCATACTCAGAAAAAAATATGGTAAAGTGAGCAACAGTCCAGAACAAAAATATAATAAATTTTTAGTATTTTGAACAAAAGAAAATGATCAAATAGCATCGGTTCAATATTTGATAATGTGGAACTAATCCAAGTTTGATATTACTCTTTGACAAACAGTTTAAAGAATGATGACTTTTCAGCTGTGGAGCTGCAACTCACGAAAACTGACCCTTTAGCCTGCATCAAGATACATTTCCCTCCAGGAATGAATGTAGTTTCACACAGAAAAGGCCTTTTGGCTTTGTGCTTCTCCTGATCAGCAGGTTTTTCCTCCAAGCAACGTTGAACCACTGAGGGTGTTTACACTGACACTACGACTGAAATAAACACATTAAGCCTCACCGGGTAGTCTTATCAAAGCCATCCTTGTGGAGAGGCTGGTTGACATGGACACAGTAAATATAGCTGAGGACTCTTTGGCAACAGCGCAGAAGTGGAACTCTGTGTGATCTGCAAGTGGCTGCAGCTGATCCGTGCTTACATCAACATATATGCAGTTGTAGGCGTAGGTTCTGGCAAAATTACAACTGCTTCGACTGCTGATTCCACAGATTCAGTGTATTTGATAGATGCACTAATTAATCCATTGTCAGTAACATCAATCACAGGTGTCACTGTAGCAGTGGAAGTGCTCCTGAGTGTCTGGTGTGAATGGCTTGGTCTTGTCTTGTTTGTTCAGGATGCCTTAGCCGACACACTGCTTGTTTGTTCAAGGTGACATTGATGGGCAGGAAACCTGCTTGCAGTGCATTGTAAGAACAAAAGTGAAAGGAAGTGAGTGATGAATGGTTTCAAGTGTTTGCTTAGTGCTTTTTGGGCTTCCTTCAATACAACTGTTAAAAATATGGAGTGGCATTTATTGAAATCCCCCCCCCCATTTAGAATAGAAAAATAGAAGGTTTCATGTGTTGAACTGCTGCAGGTTAGATTGAATATTCCTGTTTGCTTTGAAAGATTTTACTCATTTGGTGGCAACAATTGTTTGATTTGGAACAGCCATCTCAGGATATAAACACAAGACTGCAATATGGGGTCTTCTGCATTCAGAATACAAAACATGCACTTTCCATTTTCAACAAGGTATCCAGCCAATCTCACTGCCACCAGCTAATTTTGAGTCTTCACTTGGTGTCATCATATGATGCCACTGATGTCAGTAGATACGTTAGCCCCAGGACAGCAGACATCCATCTTGTAAACCACATTTTAATATATATTCTACTTACTGAGACAGGATCATTAATGTTTTTTAAACAGTGACCTGTGATTTGAAATTGACCTGAGAACTATAACCTTCACACAGGCTTGGGAATGTTCAGGATTTTCCCTGAATTCAGGATTTTTTAGGATCACCTGGATGTACTTCAAGTGTCTGCTTGGCTGGCAAAACAAGAGTTAAAATTGGTCTAATTTTGCCTAAAACACAGTAGCTCCTACAGTGGAACTCAGACCTTTTGCTGACTTTTAGGATGTCTCATTGTCATGCCTGGAAGATCTGTGTTGCAAGAGGAGGGTCCACTGAGTTTTTCAACTAAGAAGTCAATCCTATGTAGGTCCTAACTTCTGCTGGTGCCGGTGTTTATGCACGGACACTGTAACATGAAGCAAATGAAAGTCTGCGACTTCCCCGTAGACTGTATATATATATATATATATATATATATATATATATATATATATATATATATATATATATATATATATATATATATATATATATATATATATATATATATTGGACAAACTCTGCATGATGCCGCCTATAGGTTTTCTGAAGAGTGGTTTTAACACTCTAATAATGGGGCTGTGGAGGTCACCATGTTGGGAGTGTTTCCCATATTTTCCTTTTTTTTCTGTATTATCTGCTTAATTTCTGGTTTATTTATTTATTTATTATTATTATTATTATTATTATTATTATGTGTTTGATTTGTTGTAGTGTAATTTTTATTATTGGTGGGTTTTTTTTTCTTTTATCATTGGTGATTATTTTCTTTAGTAAATGGACTGCATTTATATAACACTTTTCCATCTGCATCAGACACTCAAAGTGCTTTACAATAATTCCTCACATTTAGTGCTTTGATCCCAGTAAAAACCCAAGATAAATAGTTATTATTATTATTATTATTATTATTATTAAAGAATAATAATATACACATGCTTTTTTGGTAAAGAAGTCACACCCGAGTACAAGTCGCAGGACCTGCAAAACTAATGAAGGAAAAAAATAACCTTGCAAAAAATACTTAAGAATTTTCACTGGCCAATAGTACATTGTCTCATCAAGCAAAAATAAATTTTAAAGAGAAGAACCCAAACAGATCAATATTTTTGAAAATAAACCAATAAAGGCAAGTGATAGCTTGTATGTTAGCACCTTCACCGTAGAATGTTATGGAATTGCCACCATTATGCATACCCAAGCTCAGAAAAGCTATGCTTTCTACCAATGAGAACACAGTGTGCTGTCATGTGGCGTTTGAAAAATATTAAATTGTGAAAGTTAACTCAACTAAGAAAAGTATAACTTTGTAACATTTTGGTACCTAGTGCTGAACCAAATTAACTATAGACATGAAAGTGGCCTACAAATCTGGACTCCCTTTGCCGTGCAATTGTTTTTCTTCTCAGAGCACATAGAAATGGTAAATGGATTGTATTCCTATAGCGCTTTTCCATCTGAAGCAGATGTTCAAAGAGCTTTACAAGAATGTCTCACATTCACCCATTCAAACACCGATTTCAGCTTGCTGTCGTGCAAGGCAATCACCTGAACTGAGGATGCTCTGGTCTGAAGCATCTGACCTTAACCTCTAGACCATCACCTACCAGAATGTATGACTTTGAAGTTGTGATGTAGAACTTGGAAGATTGCTCCATGCAGGTTCTGAGCCAATTTTATTTCTGCTTAGATCACACAACTGCTCTCTCATTGTGCATGAAATATTTGTTGGCAGGCAGGTCAGAATTGAACTTTTGTTATTCTTTGAGTGCAGCGATACAAGCGGCGATCCAAGTGCTCATGTTGGATTCCAGCCAGTTCTGAGAATGAGTTCTGGAAATATCACTCAGCTCCTGATTCACAAAAACAAAACTCAGCTCGCTTCTCACCACATATTGTGTGGAAGCATCCTGAGGGTTGACAGGCAAATGGACATTGTTGAAAATTTATTGTCAGGATCACTCAAAAAGTCTTTGGGACAGGAATTGACAAATGCACTTTTTACTTTTTTTAATATATATTTCACAGTTCTGGTCTCTGGTTTATGTGGCATTAATAATCTGTGCCACATGTGCATTTTTCTTTGTAATGTATTGTATATATGTGTTTCCTCTTTTGTTCAGGTTCTAATCACAGTCTACTGGTTGGGTCGAGCTGCAAACGGCTGCACCTCGTACAACGGGCCCACACTGGACCTGAACAAGTTTGAGGGTCTGCTGTCGCAAATGCGAAAGGTGTGTGAAGTCATGTTCACAAAACTGTGCAGCCAATCAAATACATATCTAATAGATATATCCAGTGCAGTATGTATCTACATATGGTGGTAGTTTTCAAAGTTTGGTGAAAGTTTAGAAATCAAAATCATGTGACAGCAGTGTTATGATGCATGCAAAGCTTTTTTTTTTTAATTTTTTTAAAGAAGTTTGTCGTTGCAAAATAAACAAGTCTTGGGTTAGTAACAGGAAGTCATCTGGGAGACAGGAAAGGCCCTTCCATTAGCTGCACAGCCGTGTGTCAACTGTGGACTGTCAGAGCAATGAGGGCAGAAAGGCAAAGAAGGAGAGCTGGAGCAGGACTAGAGCTCAGACACAGTGACACTTGTACAAAAAACACAAACAAAAAAAACAACAGAGAACAAAAACAACAGAACAACAACAGAATTACAGTGAAAGGTTGAAAGTAAACAAGAGCAATCTGAGATTTCTGATGTTCACCAAAGGTTGATGAGGACTCAAAATAACAGATATATAATTCACATTGTGACCCAGACGTTACCTGGATTCGGATTCCACAACACAATGCAATAATGGTATACTGATCCAGAATGGTCCGACTGATCAAGATGTTTCAATCCGATATTTAATTCACAAACTGAAAGAAAATAGTGTCTTCCTGAGCTTGGTTTTACGTTGTGATGTCATATTCATGAAGTAGTTTTGACATCATCCTTAAAAGTCTACAAATTGAAATCCTCATCCAGATCTGGATCCAGATTGCCTTCAGAATTTAATGGAATCTTCCAAGGCCTAACACCAATGTGTGGTGTTAGGCCTTGCTGCTTTTGATACTGTTGACCATAAAATTTTATTACAGAGATTAGAGCATGCCATAGGTATTAAAGGCACTGCGCTGCGGTGGTTTGAATCATATTTACCTAATAGATTACAATTTGTTCATGTAAATGGGGAATCTTCTTCACAGACTAAGGTTAATTATGGAGTTCCACAAGGTTCTGTGCTAGGACCAATTTTATTCACTTTATACATGCTTCCCTTAGGCAGTATTATTAGACGGCATTGCTTAAATTTTCATTGTTACGCAGATGATACCCAGCTTTATCTATCCATGAAGCCAGAGGACACACACCAATTAGCTAAACTGCAGGATTGTCTTACAGACATAAAGACATGGATGACCTCTAATTTCCTGCTTTTAAACTCAGATAAAACTGAAGTTATTGTACTTGGCCCCACAAATCTTAGAAACATGGTGTCTAACCAGATCCTTACTCTGGATGGCATTACCCTGACCTCTAGTAATACTGTGAGAAATCTTGGAGTCATTTTTGATCAGGATATGTCATTCAAAGCACATATTAAACAAATATGTAAGACTGCTTTTTTGCATTTACGCAATATCTCTAAAATTAGAAGAATTCTCAGAGTGATGCTGAAAAACTTTATTTCCTCTAGGCTGGACTATTGTAATTCATTATTATCAGGTTGTCCTAAAAGTTCCCTGAAAAGCCTTCAGTTAATTCAAAATGCTGCAGCTAGAGTACTGACGGGGACTAGAAGGAGAGAGCATATCTCACCCATATTGGCCTCTCTTCATTGGCTTCCTGTTAATTCTAGAATAGAATTTAAAATTCTTCTTCTTACTTATAAGGTTTTGAATAATCAGGTCCCATCTTATCTTAGGGACCTCATAGTACCATATCACCCCAATAGAGCGCTTCGCTCTCAGACTGCAGGCTTACTTGTAGTTCCTAGGGTTTGTAAGAGTAGAATGGGAGGCAGAGCCTTCAGCTTTCAGGCTCCTCTCCTGTGGAACCAGCTCCCAATTCAGTTCAGGGAGACAGACACCCTCTCTACTTTTAAGATTAGGCTTAAAACTTTCCTTTTTGCTAAAGCTTATAGTTAGGGCTGGATCAGGTGACCCTGAACCATCCCTTAGTTATGCTGCTATAGACTTAGACTGCTGGGGGGTTCCCATGATGCACTGAGTGTTTCTTTCTCTTTTTGCTCTGTATGCACCACTCTGCATTTAATCATTAGTGATTGATCTCTGCTCCCCTCCACAGCATGTCTTTTTCCTGGTTCTCTCCCTCAGCCCCAACCAGTCCCAGCAGAAGACTGCCCCTCCCTGAGCCTGGTTCTGCTGGAGGTTTCTTCCTGTTAAAAGGGAGTTTTTCCTTCCCACTGTTGCCAAGTGCTTGCTCACAGGGGGTCGTTTTGACCGTTGGGGTTTTTACGTAATTATTGTATGGCTTTGCCTTACAATATAAAGCGCCTTGGGGCAACTGTTTGTTGTGATTTGGCGCTATATAAATAAAATTGATTGATTGATTGATTGGTGAAAATTTGTCAAGTACTTTTGATGTAATCCTCAAAATCCAATGAAATGAAGCTTACAAATTGAAATCCTGACAAGAATCTGGATCTGGATCACCTCCAAAATTCAGTGTAGTGTTCCACGCCCTAATGTGGTGCAAATTTGGTGAGAATCTGTACAGTAGTTTTGACGTCATCTTGCTAACAGACAAACAGACAAATAAGTAAATACTGATGATTTTATTACGTCCTTGGCAGACGTAAGAATGTGCAGTGAATACTGTTTAAAGATTTGGTAGGAGGTTGTGTGTCCAGTTAAAATTTCAGCTTTTTCTTTCTGAACACCATTCAGTCATAATATTAGTGCACATACAAACATGTTTAAACTGTTAGGGCACAAATTCCAAACCATCAGTCTCAGAATCTTAAAAAATATCAAATATGTCAATTTTTTAAGTATTCCAGACAAAGCTTGATACTTTCACCAAGTTTTGTGGTTTTGTTTTCAGTACAAAAAAACAAAAAAACAAATGAGCAAATGTGCACAGATGTCAGTAAAATTGATGAATATACTTATTACGACAATGTTGTTCCTCTGCAATCTTTAAGTTGCACAACTAAAGATGTTTTTAAAATTTGACATAATTAATAAAACCACATGATAAACAGGGACACTGAGGACATTCTGTTACCATTCTTGAAATTTTTGAACTGTTGAATTTTGCCCTTTTCCAACCTGGCCCCACTGGTCATTTGTCATCTGCCGCTTCCTGCAGTAAATATCTAGTTCACCGTCTCATATCCAGATTACATGTTATCTCACTCCTTGTATATACAAGGGTCACGTGATGCTGTAAAATACATCGTGACCATGACGTGCTGTTCTGTCAGGTTGTCGTATATGACGCTGGACTTAGATCTTTCTTCCAGTCATAGTTTTTGCGTTTGTCATCCATATGTTGCTCCATCCTCCAGTTAAGCCTTTTCCTCACTGTTGTGATCTTTCTGGTCAAAGTTTTGTGTTTTGCTTCTATATGTTGATAGTGTAGAGCATTACCAGCTGATGTGTGCATGCATAGAGTGGCGGGAAGTATAAGCGGTTTTCGGTCAGTTGCCAGCATTGCTGGACTGGCCGCTCCAGATGACTTGGTGGAGGTCTCACCGAGTAGGGACGTGTGGCATGGTCCATGCATCCAGTGACCAGACAACATCAACCTTACGAATTGTCATTGTAGGGCAAAAAATTTGAGTGGTTGACTGATCACCTAGTCTGTGCACCCCAGAGCACCCAAACAATATAATTTTCATTAATATTTGCAATATATTCTAACATTTTATACAATGCAACTGTTTGTGTAAATGGCCAGGAGGCAGAGGAGGCAGAGAGTACCAAACAAAGCATCCGGGACAGTGGCTACATCGACTGCTGGGACTCTGAGCGCAGTGACTCTCTCTCCCCGCCGCATCACGGCCGCGAGGATTCATTTGACAGCCTGGACTCCTTCGGCTCGCGCTCACAACAGACCCCGTCGCCGGACGTCTTGGCCACCCGCGGCAGCAGCGATGGTAAAAAAGTCGTTCATTTTTTCAGCAGATTTAGAGTTTTGATTCATCATGTATAGATGTTTCAATACAATGTCACAGCGTGAAGTCGTGGTTAAAAGTTGCAGGTTGTATTTCCTCGGGGCCACGTTTTCATTTTTACATCCATATGCTTTAAGCGATGCACTTTGTGACTCTGCTGCTCCTGAAGGGAAACCCATTGTCCTCCTCCGCCTGTTTTTGCAAGACCACACCCAGTGCTTGTCAAAGGCTATTTGAAAGAATGAAGTGAGTGATCTCATTGCAGTGCCTGTTTTGAAGCCAAACAGTCATTTTATTTATAGACCGCAGAAGTATTATGGACTCGGAGAAGTTCAGAAACAGCTGTTCTGTCAAATGTGGAGCACAGAGACAGTGTATAGATAAATGAGGCACTCCTGGTACTACTGCAGTGTTAATTCTTTTTGGATTCTCCCATTTTTCTCTGGGTCACCACAGTGGATCCTTTATGGGTTCACATGATGATTTGGCACAGGATTTACAGTGGCTGCACTTCCCTCCACAACTCCAGATATACTCAAAAAATGGGACACAGGTGGTCTTGAACCAGGGAAGGTCTCTTTGTGCTGTCCACTGGTGCTACTGTATGAAAGGGACACTGTTCTATCTACTGTAGGCATAATGGCCCTGTCATCCATCCACAAATTCTTTAAACTGCAGTTATTACCTACAAGAAAGCCCATATTCATTCTCTAGGACTAGGTCTTCAACCACCCTGCTTAAAAACCACTGGACTAGGGGCACTGTCAGATTTAAAGGTGATAGAGAGAGGTTGAATGGGGCATTAATCCTTGTTCTGTGATGTGATATGTATCCCCAAAAAAATTGGTTGGGTCTGTAATGGCTCAGAACCTTCCTAAAAGGCTCTCTGAAACAGCTATGTTACTATGCTGGGTTTAGAATGTGTCGTTTGCCCTTAATGGCGTCGTTTCGGAGCTTATTTGGGAACCTCATTATGAAATGCACATAGGTGTTGGCGCTGATCGGTTGCCGTTGTTTGATTGGCTGCCCTTGCTCTCACTGAAAACCCTGAAAACCAGTCTGAAAACGAGACGACAGTAATCTTCACTAACTTATTTAACAGATCACGTTTCAACATTGCTGTTGAGTGATAAATCTTGTTCCTCGCCCACCAACATGAAGTCAGCCAGAGGCTGACTATGACATAAAGTCCAGTCACAAAATAATAATGATAATAAAAAAACGATCCGAAATAAATTTAAAAACAAATTTAAAACAAAAGAAAATGTGATACTTACAGGCTGTACTGATTGCTGGGGTTGATTTTGTCGCAAAGTCGGAACTGACCCTCTACTGAGTATTAAATGCTGACTGAAGCCAGCTCGAAATTGTGCAAGGTTTGTGAAACAGTCCTCCGTGAAATATGCAAAGCAAAGAAATAGTCGGCGGTTGTATGTACTGGGGATGCGGTTAAAAATGAATAAAAGCCATTGATCGTGTACATTGCTTTCTGTGGGAAGAATATGTAAAGATCGTAGTCCGCTATGACAGCCTGGGAAGGCACACCTGTAGCTCGCCATTGCTCCTCTTCGAGTGTTACGAATGGGTGGGCACAACCTTATGAATAATTAATTTCAAAGGGGCGTGTGTGAAAGGGGGCGGGTGTGGGCGTGTGTGTGGGGGGGGCTATTGGTGAAAATGTGACGCAATGTTTCCCTCAAACACGGATTGGCCAATTTTCTGGCAGCAATTCAAAAAAGGAGAAATACTTGAAACAGAGGTTCTGACACTTGCTGGCACTTCGTGTGTATTCCCCACAGCGGGGAGACTCTGAACTAACACCAAAAACATGAAAAAGATGATTTTGATTCTCTATCCCCTTTAAAAGTTTATATTACAAAATTGGACCAAGAGGGATTGCACAAAATTTGGCATGGTTAATCTTGGGACAGGACTTACTTGAAATACATAAGTGCATCATGATTGATCAAAGGGGGTCGGGGCCGATTGACTTCTATTAGAAAAGTGGGCATGGTTCTCACCATTCAACTTATCAAGCTGAAATTTTGAGGGATGATACAGACCAGCTCACAGTAGTACCATATTGACATTTACTTTTTTTTTTCCCTCCAGGTAGCACTATAATCATAAAAATAAATTTTCTTAACTTTTTGTTTATTTATTTATTGATTTATTTTTACCAAAACTCCAGTACTGTACATCACACAATCCACATTCATACATCCCCACATGCTTTGCAGTGTGAAAAAAATCCTCTGATATAGGCCACATCCATTTCTGTTTTTGTGCAGCTTTGCAACATACATAAAACCTAAAAAAAAAAAAAATCTATCCCACCCCTGATCATCACTTCTGTCGACACTAATCTTTGCAAGTGCAGTCTATTAAGAACTTACATTAGGAAAGAGCTCTGCGTGATGGACTATAAAGCAGGTGGATGGAGTTGAAGGACAACGAGGTGTTAGAGAAACAAAGCTCTCCACTGCTTCACCTCAGGGAGCTATGGTGGATGCTTCTCCCATAAATGAACAGTTTGTGCTTTTTAACCTTGACACATAAATTAGTTTCCTCACCAGAACACCTTTCACTTGACTCAATCTTCTCAATATTAATGTTCCAGTTTCAAGCACATGCCGTTTTTACAGGAAATGACAGATTGCACTGATTGATTTAATTTGTTATGCCCAAAATGCACCCTTGATTAATTAAGAGACAGTACAACATGTTTACATGCTCCACCTTACTTTGCAGTCAGATTATCTGCTGTGTGCTCATGTAATGCCCTATACGTGGTCACGATAGAGCTTTTAGTGTCCAACGACAATTTTTTAAATGTGGAAAGCACAGGCAGATTTTGTAAGCCATATGTCAGTTTTGTTTTAATTAGGGTTGTAGTTTCAGTCATTAAATTCCTAGATTTTTGTAATTTACCAAAAATTAAATCTGTAGATGTAGTTAAAGCAATCAGTTGAATAAATAAATGCAGACACAGCTATTGCACTAAATAACACAACGTAAACAGTTGTAAACCTTATTGTGAACACTGTGCTTATCCTGAATCCTTTTCCTCACTCGTGTCTTTTCTGTCACGTTTGGCCAAGTTGGGATTGTTCTCTTTTCATACTAAATAAAAACAGCAATAATAATAATAATGATAACCTTTTGGAATTTTTTTAATGTTTCACTGGTACGTCTTTCACAGGAATGCCATTAGTGCCGTGATCTTTTGGATTATTGAATTTTTGGCCGTAGTTTGAAGCCCTGGCTTTACTTAAAGGCATATTTTGCAACTCATGACAGCAGCCTGATATTGAAGTTGTTTGGAGATTCTCATGCCAATGAAAAGTATGTGTAGCTAGAACGCAAGTGGACCACCCAATCCAAGGGTTAGTAAAACAGGAAACTAAAACTTTGGCCATAAACTTACTTGACAAGTAATCATTTCTGGCATTCATTGGGGTCAAAGTGACCATGCTTTAATGAAAAAATGAAAGGCACCTTCAAAGAAACAAGCTCTTTATTGAATTATACAGCTGGTTAGGCTAAGAACATGAACACCACTTCACAACTGACAAATCTTGGTAGAACCAAAACGATTCCTCCAAAGGAGAGGGACATTGAGTGCTGTATGTGGTACTGTTATTCTTACAGAAATCAATCAGTTGCCCATATAACATTTTTTCTGTTTCGCTTATTTTCTTCTCTGAGAACTGCACAATGGCCCATGGTGACTTCACACTTGTTACTGTATTCGTGGTGTATTTACTGCATGTACATATGTGATTAATCTGATGTGTGTTTATAAAAATAATTGCTTGCCTCTACTGGTGGTTGGCTCTCACTGCGGTATTGTATCACTTCCTGTTCCGGAGCACAGCGGTGTTTTGCTGTATCTGTTAGCTGTTTAATCTGCGCAGTTAGATTGATCTAGTTAACTAGATAACGATTTGTTTCACAGTGTAATCTTCACGTGCCTTAACTAAAGCACTCCCTCTGCTGAATCACCTCTAAATTATTTACACATTATTCACTTTGTGTGTTTTTAGGAATCCGCTAGCTTAGCGCAGCTACTAGCTCTTAGCCGGTTTAGCATGGTGGCTTCTCCTGTCTCTCCCGCACTTTTCTGCTCTGGGTGTGAAATGTTTAGTTATTCCTCGGCCTCCCTTAGCAGTAATGGTACTTGTAATAAGTGTAGCTTATTCATAGCTTTGGAGGCCAGGCTGGGCGAATTGGAGACTCGGCTCCGCACCGTGGAAAATTCTACAGCTAGCCAGGCCCCTGTAGTCGGTGCGGACCAAGGTAGCTTAGCCGCCGTTAGTTTCCCTCTGGCAGATCCCGAGCAGCCGGGAAAGCAGGCCAACTGGGTGACTGTGAGGAGGAAGCGTAGTTCTAAACAGAAGCCCCGTGTACACCGCCAACCCGTTCACATTTCTAACCGTTTTTCCCCACTCGACGACACACCCGCCGAGGATCAAACTCTGGTTATTGGCGACTCTGTTTTGAGAAATGTGAAGTTAGCGACACCAGCAACCATAGTCAATTGTCTTCCGGGGGCCAGAGCAGGCGACATTGAAGGTAATTTGAAACTGCTGGCTAAGGCTAAGCGTAAATTTGGTAAGATTGTAATTCACGTCAGCAGTAATGGCACCCGGTTACGCCAATCAGAGGTCACAAAAATTAACATTGAATCGATGTGTAACTTTGCAAAAACAATGTCGGACTCTGTAGTTTTCTCTGGGCCCCTCCCCAATCGGACCGGGAGTGACATGTTTAACCGCATGTTCTCCTTGAATTGCTGGCTGTCTGAGTGGTGTCCAAAAAATGAGGTGGGCTTCATAGATAATTGACAAAGCTTCTGGGGAAAACCTGGTCTTGTTAGGAGAGATGGCATCCATCCCACTTTGGATGGAGCAGCTCTCATTTCTAGAAATCTGGCCAATTTTCTTAAATCCTCCAAACCGTGACTATCCAGGGTTGGGACCAGGAAGCAGAGTTGTAGTCTTACACACCTCTCTGCAGCTTCTCTCCCCCTGCCATCCCCTCATTACTCCATCCCCGTAGAGACGGTGCCTGCTCCCAGACCACCAATAACCAGCAAAAATCTATTTAAGCATAAAAATTCAAAAAGAAAAAATAATATAGCACCTTCAACTGCACCACAGACTAAAACAGTTAAATGTGGTCTATTAAACATTAGGTCTCTCTCTTCTAAGTCCCTGTTAGTAAATGATATAATAATTGATCAACATATTGATTTATTCTGCCTTACAGAAACCTGGTTACAGCAGGATGAATATGTTAGTTTAAATGAGTCAACACCCCCGAGTCATACTAACTGCCAGAATGCTCGTAGCACGGGCCGAGGCGGAGGATTAGCAGCAATCTTCCATTCCAGCTTATTAATTAATCAAAAACCCAGACAGAGCTTTAATTCATTTGAAAGCTTGACTCTTAGTCTTGTCCATCCAAATTGGAAGTCCCAAAAAACAGTTTTATTTGTTATTATCTATCGTCCACCTGGTCGTTACTGTGAGTTTCTCTGTGAATTTTCAGACCTTTTGTCTGACTTAGTGCTTAGCTCAGATAAGATAATTATAGTGGGCGATTTTAACATCCACACAGATGCTGAGAATGACAGCCTCAACACTGCATTTAATCTATTATTAGACTCAACTGGCTTTGCTCAAAATGTAAATGAGTCCACCCACCGCTTTAATCATATCTTAGATCTTGTTCTGACTTATGGTATGGAAATTGAAGACTTAACAGTATTCCCTGAAAACTCCCTTCTGTCTGATCATTTCTTAATAACATTTACATTTACTCTGATGGACTACCCAGCAGTGGGGAATAAGTTTCATTACACTAGAAGTCTTTCAGAAAGCACTGTAACTAGGTTTAAGGATATGATTCCTTCTTTATGTTCTCTAATGCCATATACCAACACATTGCAGAGTAGCTACCTAAACTCTGTAAGTGAGATAGAGTATCTTGTCAATAGTTTTACATCCTCATTGAAGACAACTTTGGATGCTGTAGCTCCTCTGAAAAAGAGAGCTTTAAATCAGAAGTGCCTGACTCTGTGGTATAACTCACAAACTCGCAGCTTAAAGCAGATAACCCGTAAGTTGGAGAGGAAATGGCGTCTCACTAATTTAGAAGATCTTCACTTAGCCTGGAAAAAGAGTCTGTTGCTCTATAAAAAAGCCCTCCGTAAAGCTAGGACATCTTACTACTCATCACTAATTGAAGAAAATAAGAACAACCCCAGGTTTCTTTTCAGCACTGTAGCCAGGCTGACAAAGAGTCAGAGCTCTATTGAGCCGAGTATTCCTTTAACTTTAACTAGTAATGACTTCATGACTTTCTTTGCTAATAAAATGTTAACTATTAGAGAAAATTATTCATAACCATCCCAAATGTTTGGCTACCTTCAGTAATGCTGGTATTTGGCTAGACTCTCTCTCCGATTGTTCTGTCTGAGTTATTTTCATTAGTTACTTCATCCAAACCATCAACATGTCTATTAGACCCCATTCCTACCAGGCTGCTCAAGGAAGCCCTACCATTATTTAATGCTTCGATCTTAAATATGATCAATCTATCTTTATTAGTTGGCTATGTACCACAGGCTTTTAAGGTGGCAGTAATTAAACCATTACTTAAAAAGCCATCACTTGACCCAGCTATCTTAGCTAATTATAAGCCAATCTCCAACCTTCCTTTTTTCTCAAAAATTCTTGAAAGGGTAGTTGTAAAACAGCTAACTGATCATCTGCAGAGGAATGGTCTATTTTAAGAGTTTCAGTCAGGTTTTAGAATTCATCATAGTACAGAAACAGCATTAGTGAAGGTTACAAATGATCTTCTTATGGCCTCAGACAGTGGACTCATCTCTGTGCTTGTTCTGTTAGACCTCAGTGCTGCTTTTGATACTGTTGACCATAAAATTTTATTACAGAGATTAGAGCATGCCATAGGTATTAAAGGCACTGCGCTGCGGTGGTTTGATTCATATTTATCTAATAGATTACAATTTGTTCATGTAAATGGGGAATCTTCTTCACAGACTAAGGTTAATTATGGAGTTCCACAAGGTTCTGTGCTAGGACCAATTTTATTCACTTTATACATGCTTCCCTTAGGCAGTATTATTAGACGGCATTGCTTAAATTTTCATTGTTACGCAGATGATATCCAGCTTTATCTATCCATGAAGCCAGAGGACACACACCAATTAGCTAAACTGCAGAATTGTCTTACAGACATAAAGACATGGATGCCCTCTAATTTCCTGCTTTTAAACTCAGATAAAACTGAAGTTATTGTACTTGGCCCCACAAATCTTAGAAACATGGTGTCTAACCAGATCCTTACTCTGGATGGCATTACCCTGACCTCTAGTAATACTGTGAGAAATCTTGGAGTCATTTTTGATCAGGATATGTCATTCAATGCGCATATTAAACAAATATGTAAGACTGCTTTTTTGCATTTACGCAATATCTCTAAAATTAGAAAGGTCTTGTCTCAGAGTGATGCTGAAAAACTAATTCATGCATTTATTTCCTCTAGGCTGGACTATTGTAATTCATTATTATCAGGTTGTCCTAAAAGTTCCCTGAAAAGCCTTCAGTTAATTCAAAATGCTGCAGCTAGAGTACTGACGGGGACTAGAAGGAGAGAGCATATCTCACCCATATTGGCCTCTCTTCATTGGCTTCCTGTTAATTCTAGAATAGAATTTAAAATTCTTCTTCTTACTTATAAGGTTTTGAATAATCAGGTCCCATCTTATCTTAGGAACCTCATAGTACCATATCACCCCAATAGAGTGCTTCGCTCTCAGACTGCAGGCTTACTTGTAGTTCCTAGGGTTTGTAAGAGTAGAATGGGAGGCAGAGCCTTCAGCTTTCAGGCTCCTCTCCTGTGGAACCAGCTCCCAATTCAGTTCAGCGAGACAGACACCCTCTCTACTTTTAAGATTAGGCTTAAAACTTTCCTTTTTGCTAAAGCTTATAGTTAGGGCTGGATCAGGTGACCCTGAACCATCCCTTAGTTATGCTGCTATAGACTTAGACTGCTGGGGGGTTCCCATGATGCACTGAGTGTTTCTTTCTCCTTTTGCTCTGTATGCACCACTCTGCATTTAATCATTAGTGATTGATCTCTGCTCCCCTCCACAGCATGTCTTTTTCCTGGTTCTCTCCCTCAGCCCCAACCAGTCCCAGCAGAAGACTGCCCCTCCCTGAGCCTGGTTCTGCTGGAGGTTTCTTCCTGTTAAAAGGGAGTTTTTCCTTCCCACTGTCGCCAAGTGCTTGCTCACAGGGGGTCGTTTTGACCGTTGGGGTTTTTACGTAATTATTGTATGGCCTTGCCTTACAATATAAAGCGCCTTGGGGCAACTGTTTGTTGTAATTTGGCGCTGTATAAATAAAATTGATTGATTGATTGATTGTTTGACTGAGCTTCACCTCATTATGCTTCTGACGTCTTTCAGCATTTTCTGTTTACCACCAACGTCCACACATAAGTGTGTCTGCACTTATTGTCCTGGGCAACGGCCTTTTCATGGCTTGTGATGTGTAGCATCAGATGATTGACGACACAGAAATGAAACGGCTTGATATGATTTGTGAGACAAAGAAAGGCTTTGGGAGTTTTTGATGTGACACAAGACAGTTGACCGTGACACATGATGTTTTTAACAACCAAAACTACCTTGTTTCACATTGCAATCAAATATTATCATCATTATATTGACCATCAGCTCAGATAAGGTCTGGGACCATATGCAGATGCTGCATCCTCCAGTACAGAACTGCCTTGTGTCCTGGATGGCAACCAGGCATGCGCACAACCAGTCCATCCCCGCCTCTATAAAAACGATTACTGATTTGTCCAGACTGTAAATCCCACTGGAGTATATGTCACACTTGTCTTTGTGTGTGTGTGGAACCCCCAGTGGGCAAGTTTAACAATGGACAAGAGCTCTGTTTCGCACATGTGCACACCACAGTGTGTGCTGTTACTCAACATATGGGTTTGTAAATTCCAAAAATAAATGAAAGGGAAAAATAAACATGCAATGGACAACACATTGGATGTTACTTGATGCAGTTTGGACAACGGACATGGAAGGAGAACTGAACAGTGGATTATTGTAGGAAGCCCTCAGCTTGTGGTTTGTGCCAAAATGAGTTCTACATTCCTAAAATAAGCAAGATGTACAAATAAATCTGAAATGAAATTTTATTTGATGCAGAGGAACACTTCACAGTAAAATGACCAGTGTTAAATTAACACTAACAGTAAACATATGGTCCTATTCTGACTAGAGTAGGACCATATGTACACTGGCAGTGTTAATTCAACATTGTCAGTTTTAGCTTTACACTGGTGATTTTACTGCGTAATAACTGACCCACAGCATTGGAAAACCTTATATATATATATTATTATTATTAGGATTATTATTGTTATTACTGTTGTTGTTCATGATGATGATGATCATGGCTTAACTTCATGAACAAAGATTAGTAAGGAGGGGACTATCCACATCGGATACAGGCTTGTTGGTGACTCATGAGTCCAATGCATGACAGGCAGACTCGACCACAGTGGCTGCAAGCAAGGGTCTGATCTTGAAGAGCTAGTGATCTTGTGACCTGGTGAGCTTTCCTCTTCCTCCTCTTTTCCTCAAGGTTAGTCCTATGGGAGTACTCGAAGGAGGAGACGGCCTGATGGATGGATGGTATGCCGCCAGGCCTGATGGTCAGCAGCAATGCTGGACCACTGGTAGAGCTCAATGTTGCAGGCAACAGTGGACATCTTTAAGCAGTCTTTATAGCATTTCTTAGGTGCCCCTCTGTTGCGGTGGCCAGTGGGCAGTTCTCCATGGAGAGCTCTCCATATAGAACAATCTTGGGCAGGAGATGATCCTCCATCCTGTAGACATGACCTGCCCAGCAGAGCTGGGACTTCAGTAGCATCACCTCTATACTGCTAGCCTCCGCTTGCTCCAGCACTTCATTGTTGGTGATGAAGTTGCTCCAGTGGATGCTGAGGATGGAATGGAGGCAGCGCTGATGGAAGCGCTCAAGTAGTCGCAGGTGGTGATGGTAAAGGACCCAGGACTCGGAGCCGTACAGGAGTGTGGTCAGAACGACTGCTCGGTACACACCGATTTTGGTGGCTTTCTTCAGATATTTGTTGTTCCAGACTCGCTTGTAGAATGTTCTAAATGCACTGTTTGCTTTTGCTAGTCTACAGTTGATTTCCTTGTTGGTCTTGGGATCAGATGTCATGGTGCATCCCAGATAGCTGAACTGGTGGACTGGTTTCAGCTTTGACTGGCCGATGGTAATGTGAGGTGTTGTGTGGGCCGCTGAAGAGGAGGTACTGCTGGCCCACCACCACCAGAGGGCGCCCTGCCTGGAGTGCGGGCTCCAGGCACCAGAGGGCGCTGCCGCATCATGGGAGTAATCTGGGTGACAGCTGTCACCCATCACCAAACACAGCTGTTTCCACTCAGCACCGAGGTATATCAGGAGGACGGCGTCTCCACCTCAGTGCCGAGATATCACCTAAGACCAAGGTAGTATTCTCTGCAGGTATACTTTGCATTATTACTTAAGACTGTCAAAACTGTTTTTCAGGACTGGTGACTACTAAGAACCTTATTCCTTGGATAAGTACTCACCTTCCTGCTGAACTTTGTCAAGAGGTGGAGACGGCTTCTCCCCTCTCTGTAACTGGGTGCGTTCATCCACTCCTGTGTGTTGTTGCTCTCTCCTGCCAGCAGTACCGGATCCGACGAGCGGAGGCAGTGGCCACCTGGGAAGTCGGGACTTGGCGGTTCCAGTATTTCCAGGGTTCGGTGGCAGAGGAGATCTGGGTGGTTCCGGTTCGACTGAGACGGACGTCTCCTACCTTCGAGCCTGCCCACACGACACCAGCGGATTCGACCCTAAATTGTGTTTGTTGTATTACTCTTGCTTGTTCAGTAGTAAATCTTGTTATTTACTTTCTCCATTGTCCGTTCATTGCGCCCCCTGTTGTGGGTCCGTGTTCCAACACTTTCACAACAGTGAGGAGCATGATGCTCCTCCTGGACTGCAGGCTGATGTACTTCTGTCTTCTTCAGGTTGATTTCCAGACTGAAGAGCTGTGCGGCCACTGCGAAGCATGATGTGATACGCTGCAGGGCCAACTCCATGTGGGCAAGAAGGGCCGCATCGTCGACGAAAAGCAGCTCTCAGATTAGTTGCTCCATCGTCTTTGTGCAGGCCTGTAGTCGCCTCAGGTTAGACAGGCTGCCGTCAGTGCGATAACAGCTGTAGATGCCGTCGTCGTCAGTAAGGTCTTCAAGGGCCTGCTGGAGCATCATGCTGAAGAAGATGGACAAAAGTGTTGGCGCGAGGACACCGCCCTGCTTGACACCGTTTGAAATTGGAAATGGCTCAAAGAGGTGTTGCTGTGCCTGACTTGGCCATGCTGGTCTTCATGCAGCTGGATGACCATGCTGATGAACTTTGAAGGACAGCCTAGTCGTTCCAAGATCTGCCACAGACCTTTCCTGCACAGTGTCAAATGCTTTGGTCAAGTTGACAAACATGACATAGAGACCCTTGTTCTGCTTCCACACTTCTCCTGGAGCTGACGGAGAACGAATACCATTTCAGTAGTGCCTCTGTTGGCTCTGAAGCCAGACTGGCTCTCTGGGAGGTGTTCTTCTGCAGTGGTGGGTATCAGTGTGTTCAGCAACACCCTGGGTAGGATCTTGCCTGTGATGGATAGCAGGGTAATCCCACAGTAATTGGAACAGTCAGACTTCACTCCCTTGTTTTTGTATAGTGTGATGATAACTGTGTCTCGGAGATCCTGAGGTAGCTTGCCCTGCTCCCAGCAACAGTTGAAGAGCTCAATGAGTTTGGCGTGTAACACTGGGTCCCCATGCTTCCAGATCTCTGGAGGGATTTCATCAACTCCTGCTGCCTTGCCCATCCTCAGGTGTTCTATGGCCTTTGTGATCTCTACAAGAGTCGATGGCATCTAGTTCAGTCTTCACTGGTTTCTGGGCGATGTGAAGAATTGCTGTGTCTTGGACTGAGCGGTCAATGCCGAAGAGCATCTGAAAATGTTCCGACCAGTGGCTCAAGATTGAGAAGCATTTGACCGTCTGTGCTGCGCAAAGGACACTGAACCTGGCAAGAAGCAGCATACACTGCCTTTATACCTTGTAAAACCCTCTGTAGTCACAAGTTCTCTCTGTGAAGTTGCTCCACCGCTCATTCTGGATCTCACGAAGCTTGTGCTGCATATTGCTGCATGACCAGCGGAAGGTGGCTTTCCTCACAGGACAAGACGGTTGAGCTAGATGGGCCTGGTGTGTGGATCTCGTCTTCGCCAGCAGTTCCTGTATCTCCTGGTTGTTCTTGTCAAACCAGTCTCTGTTCTTCTTGGTAGAGAACCCAATAACTTCAGAAGAAGACTGCAGAATAGAGGTTTTTCAAGTATTCCCAAATCTCTTCAGGGGAGGGATTTGTTGGACAGCTGTGATCCCCAAGCCTAGACTGTAAATTTGCCTGGAAGTCTGCTTTCAGTTCAGCTGACTGCAAACTGTTGACCTTGAGTTTCTTGCATGGAGCACCTCTTCTTTTCACTTTGGGTTTGAAGTGGAGACTGTGTTTGCAGTGAGCGAGATGGTGGTCAGTGTGACACTCTGCACTAGGCATCACTCTGGTGTGCAAGACATCTTTTAGGTCTCTCTGGCGCACTAGAATGTAATCTATGAGGTGCCAGTGTTTGGACCGAGAATGCATCCAAGTTGTCTTCAGACTGTTCTTTTGTTGAAAAATGTGTTAGTGATGGTGAACTGCTGTTCTGCACAAAACTCTAACAGTAAGCGTGCATTGTCATTGCAGTTTCCAACACCATGTTTCCCAAGACACCCTTTCCAGGTTTGTGAGACTTGGCCTACTCTGGCATTGAAGTCGGCAAGGATGAGGACCTTGTCATCGTATTGGACATGGACCTTGTATTATCGATGATAATACCAAAAATAATAATCCTATCTATTGCATTTTTTTGGGGGGGGGGGGGGGGGGGGTGGTATTCAAGCTGCAGGACCTCCCAAACTAGTAATAAATAAGTAAATAACAAAACAAACCAAAAAACCTGACCTATACTCCAGGAAATATGGTAATATTTTTGTAAGCTAGCTTCACATTTGAGTCTACATATCTGGGTATCATTAATGTTGCATTCACATGTAGCCCATATGCAGCAGACAGTAAACCAGATCTTCTATTGTTTTCAACCAGGTGATGACATAAAAGGTTGCCACCACCAGATATGAGAGTGCCAGGCACACGCCCGGGCAGTATGTGCTATCAAAATTTTAAACTTTTCTACTCTTACCACTTGCTGCAGCAGCAGATTAACTATTTTAGTGCAGAAAAATAAATAAATACATTTATAGCAAAATAAGTAAGTAATAATGTCACAAAAGGTTAACTTTTTAAGCACGATTCAGAGCCAGGACTTGCTGCATTAATGTGACATTGTACAAAACACAAAGACAGTGTTGTGTCTTTCAGTTCAGTAAGTTATTGTATATCTTGTTGACACTGCAATACTACCATGTGTCATGACATAATTTACCGTCTGTTGCTGCAGAATAAGATATCTGCAGTCTTTGGAACTATGTTTTCTGAGGCTTGACTTACTGGAATGTTGTTATTCTGATTTTAATCTGCATTTAGACAGACATCTTAGTATCAAAGTATGGACATGGAAATTCTTCATTCTGAAACCATGTTATACAGTGTGTTAAAGTGTAGGTGACATGTAATGACATGTTTTCATGAATATTTAAGACTAAAATTAAACAACAGTTTGAAATGTATCCTTTCCTGGTGCGCAGTCCTTGAAGAGATAAATATTCGGATTTTGAACTGCGGGCCACTAAAACCCAGGAACTTCCCGGCGGTGCCGACATTGGACAAAAAGGAGAAGGAAGTGGTGTCAGCTCCGGAACCATTATCTTAATAGCTCCATTAATTTATGGATTAATTTATGGATATTTACAGTTTACTGACAATCCCGTTTCCACCATGTGGTGCACCGTGTTTTCGGTGTCAGGGTGGTTAATTTTTGCCGACAGAATTGCAGTTTTTTGCAGCCCCTCGTTAACAGAAAGAAACTGATCTATCAGCCGCAATAACAGATTACAACTGGCGTTGGAACCTGGCACCATGACAAACAGACTTTTCTCAGCCAAGACAGAAGGAATTAAATTATGTTGAGATGTTGTTTTGTAAAGTTTGGCAATTTTAAAGATAATCTCACTGAAACGGACAGGTAAGTCATTATTTACTCCTTCTGTGAATTGTTTTAATATTTACTAATAACGTGTTATGCTACTAATGTACAGTACATTAAATGTATTCAACAAGGAAATAGCTGCTAAAAAATAGCTGATTTTTTTTTAGATTTGAAATTGTTTCTAAAGAACAAAAACAACAAATAAAAACATCCACACTTCATCACTTTTTTCTGATAGTAAAACTATGTTTTTTTATCAGTTGATTACAACCAAAGAGCAAACTAAAAAAGCACACAAAAAACGTTATTACCTCCTCCCATGCCGAAATCACCTGGATTATTTTTATATTTTTTATAATCACCATTCTGTGTTCTGAACTCTGCCAATACCATCACTGTTGTCACATTGAAGGTTTTCCTCCAAAGTTTATTGTCATCTAAATAAGGCTCAAAACCATAAATGTTGTGTCCCCCACAGCTGTTTCAGAAACACCTTCAAACTGGACTTAAACAAAAAAAACTCCACACTAGAAAAAAATCATCCTCCAGACTGAACTTAAAAGAAAAAAGCTGAAAAAATTGGCCGAAATCAGCTCGACCTCCGGCGTGTTTACAATTGATTTGGGCTTGAATCAGCAGGTGCCGTTCTGGTGATGATGTAGCAACAATATGGCCGCGGCTGAGGGCTGAACAGGGCTGAAATACAGCGCAGGCTTCAGACAACTGCAGTTTATCCATCACCTTCGCACTTATCATCAACTTTAATTGTTCAGGATTTTTTTAAACATCAACATTTCATCATTTCTAGTAATTATTGTGCACATTTTTTGTTGTCACCTACTCTTTCAGGGTCCTATGTCCCATTATCAGTTACCTTCAGAATTACCAAGCTCTGTATCTGATTATTCTTTTATTAAAGAAATGTGTAAAAACAATTCATTCCTGCCTGCTGCAAGAGGTTGCAGCAGGCAAAACATGCACTTTGCACTGCACTATACATGCACTTTGCACTATGTATATATATATATATACATTATACATTATACATACATTATATATATACGAGGGCTGTCAATAAAGTAACGGTCCTTTTTATTTTTTTTTAGGCTCTATTGATCCAGGACGTCGTGAGAGAACAGAGAAGTTTCAGAAGAAGTCGGTTTCAGCATTTTATCCGGATATTCCACTGTTAAAGGAGATTTATTTAATGAAAGATGTGCGGACGGGTCCGCCACAGGAAAAACACCTCTGTTGAAAGCCTTAAGGACAAGTTGGAACATGTCCTGCTGTTAAACAATTTCTCATATACTCACTCCACTGAAAGCCATCAAAAGCCGCCTGGATTTTACAAATGGTTATCAACACGGAGGTGTTTTTCCTGTGCCGCCGCACCGCGTCGGCTGCGTCCCGACGCGCGGACCCGTCCGCACGTCTTTCATTAAAAAAATCTCCTTTAACAGTGGAATATCCGGATAAAATGCTGAAACCGACTTCTTCTGAAACTTCTCTGTTCTCTCACGACGTCCTGGATCAATAGAGCCTGAAATGTGGAGGTTTTCAGCTTGAACAGGCTGACGACGGCGGCTGAGAGCGCTGAGCGACGTCTCGCTCCGTGGGAAGTCCTTAAAGCGACAGAATCACCTCAAAATCTCTCATCAGCCGTTAAAATTTTCACTGAAAACCAGCTTAATTTTTCGAACCGTGTCCACTTCGATGTGTCTCACAGGTTTAGAAAAAAATTTGATCAAACAACGCGCCAGTCTCTCAGCAACTTCTCAGACAAAGGAATTCCGACGAGGGGCTGGACGACTCCTCCCACAAGGAGTGCTCACAGGCGAATGACGTCACCGACAGGCGTGGAAAAACTCACGCATGCGCACGAGGGTTCAAGCATGTCTGACGTAAAAACATATGAATGAAATCCATGTAGTTTTTGAAAAAAATAAAAAGGACCGTTGCTTTATTGACAGACCTCGTATATATATATATATATATATATATATATATATATATATATATATATATATATATATATGAAACAGTCACCATGTGCTTGCTGTTGACTTTAATTCAAGAAGTTGCACAAACAAATATTGCATTTACCAGGTTTTACTAATTTTTATCCAGTCCCTCAATTTCCAGAGGCCATAAGCACTGTATTTTCAGAAGTATAAGTTGTACCTGTCAAAGAATGTTTCTTGACGATGGAAAAAAGCATATATGTCACACCAGAGTATCACTCACCTTTTTTAATATATTATCAGCTGTTTAATGTGGGATTTTTCCACATTGTTGTAGTGTACCTTTATTATTGACATTGATTATTTTATGATTGGAGTTTTTTTGTTCCATGCTTTGATTCCTATGAAGCCCTATATCAAACAAATACAACTCCAATTCCAGTGAAGTTGGGACATTGTGTGAAATGTAAATGAAAACAGAATACAGTGATTTGCAAATCCTCTTCAACCTATGTTCAATTGAATACACCACAAAGACAAAATATGTAATGCTCAAACTGATAAACTTTATTCTTTTTGTGCAAATGGATGCCTGCAACACATTTCAAAAAGGTGGGACAGTGGTATGTTTACCACTGTGTTACATCACCTTTCCTTCTAACAACACTCAATAAGCATTAAGCACTCTAACAGCAAGTGGCCTTTTATTGTGGGCAGTCTAAGGCACACCTGTGCACTAATCATGGTGTCTAATCAGCATCTTGGTATGGCACATCTGTGAGGTGGGATGGATTATCTCAGCAAAGGAGAAGTGCTCACTATCACAGATTTAGACTGGTTTGTGAACAATATTTGAGGGAAATGGTGATATTGTGTATGTGGAAAAAGTTTTAGATCTTTGAGTTCACCTCGTACAAAATGGGAGCAAAACCACAAGTGTTGCGTTTATATTTTTGTTGAGTGTATTTGTGCTTACGCCAACTTTGAGTAGAAAGTCCACACCAGTCTTTGTACATGAGACCCCTGGTGGGAAGCGATTCCAGGAGGCACCAGTGCTAATCACTAAGCCACGATGCCACCAAGACATATTCAGTAACTTGGAAATGTTCACGCTTCCTTCCCTTTACTTGTCTCCTCCAAAAAAACCTGACTGTAAAAGTCATGATTTAGTCCTCATATCTGGAATAAATTGCCCATTCCAACTTTTTTTTTTTTTTTTGGGGGGGGGGGGGTGTACAGACCATAGATGCAGGAAAATTTGTATATTAACAAATGAAATGACACTGACCACAGAACATGAAATACCTTCATACTGTTTGCAATGAAATAGAAGTCACGCATTCCTGTTTGGTTTTTTTAGTTCTTTCTTCTTTCTTTTGGGGGGGAGGGGGGATTTTCCATATCCCAACCTTTTCTCATTGGGAGTTATTGCATGAATCTTGCATATCTCATATCACTAAGAGTCTGTCATTCATTTTGCAAGTCTCTCCATCTTCAGATTTTAGCTTCACTCTTCATTTATAATTCTGTCCTCAGTTTTCAGCTTTGCCAATCCATTTCAAATGGGACACCTTTCCTGTAGAATGATTGAGGAATATTTGTGTTGATATATAGCTGTGTGAAACATCCAGTACGGCAGGGCTTTGTGATAAATGCTGTATGGTGCCTCTGTTTTACCATATGGAAGCAGAGAGAGCATATTGACATATGTTGCCCCTTAAGGATGGATCAATTTGGACGCTTAGAGCTCTCATGTTTCCAATAGATTGCAAAGTAAAACATGAACCATTCATTGTCAGATGCTTAAATGCCTCAAGGCCTCTTTTGGACCTTGATCTGTCAATCTTGGAGCCCACATAAAAGCAAAGGTATCTGCTACTCAGAAAAGAGGGTTTCACAAGTTCAAATTGGAAGCTGTTTTTCACAGAAACCCTGTGGCTGCATCCATATTTTAAAGACTTGATCTGGTTGATATTGTGGGTCTATATATGCACTGACTCATAAATCCGTAGGTCATGGATGGAGTACTCCAATGGAAAGGAGGGAAATTCCAGTAGCACACATGCTGAACATCTTGGAGAAGAGTTTTTGAAAACTTTGAACAATCAAGCATTGCATGCATGAAGAATAAATCTCCTACACTATGGACATGAAGTAGGTTTAAGACAACTAATTTCTTAATTTAATCTGATCAATTTCAAGGTGTAGTCAAGGACTGCAGGGTGTCCACTTTGGTGACCTCAGAATTGCAACTCTGCTTTTGGCAGATGATGCAGTTCTGTTGGATCCATCAGACCTTTGATGTCCACTGAGCAGATCTGAGGTTGAGTGTGAAGTGACTGGGATGAGACTCAGCACCTCCAAATCTGAGACTATGGTCCTCTCTCAGAAAAGGGTAGATTGTCCCATCTGGGGTAGAAGAGAGCTATTGCCCCAAGTAGAGGAGTTCAGGTATCTCATGGTCTTGTTCACAAGTGGGGGTAAGATGGAGAGTGAGCTCAACAGATGGATTGGCGCTGTTTCTGGGAAGACCCAGGACTTGCTTGTGGCATTACATTTCCCATCTTACTTGGGAATGCCTCAGGATCCCCCAGGAAGAGTTGGCTGACAGTAGTCTGCTCCCCCACACCTCAAATGTGAATGTTGTTGTTGTTGTTGTCCATTCGGCTGCTCCCGTATTGTGCGGGGTCACTACAGCAGATACAGCCAGACCCGTATCGGTAGTTGGCACAGGTTTTATGCCTGATGCCCTCCCTGACGCAACTCCAGTTTTACCTGGAGAAACACACACAGCCTCTGGTGTTCTGAAGAGGTCTCCCATCCAAGTACTAACCAGATTCTGCACTGCTTAGCTTCTGACGGGATCAGGCTGACACAGAGCAGACTGACTGTTACGCCCCAAATGTGAATAAGCTGCAGAAAATGTATGAATTAATGAATAAATTAATGAATTTTGTTTTGCTTATGTAATGTCCCACAAATGTCACTTGCTAGACAGGTCATGGATTTTGAGGTCTTGCTCACAGAAGGTAATCCCATGTAGATTCGGAGGCCCACTGGTGCTGGTGCTTATCCCTGGATTCCATAATATGAAGCAGATAAGAGTCTATGATTCTCCTTGGATGGGACACCAATCCATCACAGGTTCCTTCCCCAGCCAAAGTCGGGACCCTTTACAATGGGTGGAGTGGGGCAATGCACATGAATCATCTTGTCCAAGGACACAGACTGGTAGGGCGACAGAGAATCAAACCTAGGTCTACATATTGACAGCCCAGTACCCATAGTATAACATAAGATCTGCAGTTATTATTGCACATCAACAAAAGCAGTTCTGCATAAAATTTATGGATCTCATTGAGTATTAATTCAACAGAAATTCTGCCTCAAGTTTTATTGACCAAACTGTGAACTGTCCTTAAGAGGAAAATTATGGCGTTTATACTGTCAGCATCACACATGCACATATTGTGTAACAATTATGCATTACTAGTTTTTGCTTTAGAATTATGTGTGCAATTTAGGAATTAAACATTTCCTACCTCCCCTCCTCAACAGGCCACGGCAGCGACTCTGAGTCCGACGCGCCCCCACACAGGAGGATGCCAGACATCCATAAGGATGATATGTTGGCTCGACGGACCTCCATCAGCGAGCTGCGAACCGCTATGCCCTTTAACCAGTACCTGCCCAACAAGAGCAACCACAGCAGTTATGTGCTGACCCCACTCCGTAAGAAGAAGAGCGATAAAGAGGAGGGTGGACATAAGAGTTGGAGTACTGCCACTTCACCTGTAGGGGGGGACAAACCACTTAGGTGAGTGTTGTAACATTAAGTAGTAGAGCACGAGTTAAAGTTAATGCCTGTACAAACATTGAGTAATCTACCAGCACTGAGAAGTCAATGAAAACCTGTTGACATTGCAAATATGTGTTGCCTTTGTATGCACATATCTTCTAATTAGCCAGAACTTGCTTCAGTGTGGGTAAACATTTACGTGTCATTAATTTTTTGTATTTTATACATTATTGCATTTATGTGAAAGTGAAGCTTGATCAGAGAAGAAGATACACTATGTGAAGCTGCATTGTGGCTTAACCTTATATTTTTATTTAAACACTAAACAGTCGCACTAAAATATTGTTGGATTTGATAGAAGAATATTTTGCTTATATTTCACTGCAAGATGAATTCATTTGTTTTTATCTTACAAGTCGGTATCGTTTGTCTGAAGTCGCAGATACCTGGAATCATTCAGCTGTTAAGTTGTTTCTCTCTACTTCAATGGGAGGGGCTGATGGTGGCCAGATGTGATTTATTTATTTATTTATTTATTTATTTTACTGACTAAGTGTGTGTGTGTGTGTGTGTGTGTGTGTGTGTGTGTAACAAAAATAAAATATGCTACACAGACAAAAACGAGGAACATTTGGGAAGTTAAATTTTTGGCATTCACTGTTTGGGTGGTGTCACTTTGGTTTGTGTCACAAATAATTTCTCCTCATCACTGTTTTTTAAGTTTTTTTTTTCTTTTTCTTTTTTTTTTTTTTCTCCTGAAGTCTGGTGGAGTTTTTGCAATGTATGACATGGAAAAAGAACTTATTGGTGTGTATGCTCCCAGTCAAGGACCAAAACATTCTGTATTTCAGACTTTTGAAAATGATTTCAATGAAACACCCTCAGTTTTTAAAAATGTTTAAAATGTATTTTTAGTTTTATTTGTTTATGCTGTTTTATTTTTTCCTATTAGTTTTAAAATGTATTTGTTAATGTTTGGATGAGCTCTGGGACATGACACGCAGCCGAGCAGGACTCCCCCACCACCAACCACAATCAGTGATGACCCCATGACCCACTTTTACCCAATATTTCCAAAATTCAAGCCAAACCCATAAAAGCTACCAAGAAACACCCACAGAAGCACCTGACTGCTTCAAATATCAACCACAATCAACACATGCACCATGTAATTCTCTCGACTAGTACTGCATCGTGGGTAGTGGGAGGGCGAAGCTGCCAAGAGGGTGGGCTTTAGCCAGAAAAGTCCCATTCACCATGGAAGAGAGCACCCACCATGGGTATCCAGACAAGCAGGCAGTGCCCAAACACATACGCACCCCCTTACAAATCTTATACAACAAACCACGTTGCAGCATCAAATGTGAGGGCCAACTAAGCTTAGAATCTGCCCCTCGTCACTGTTTTTTGAAAATTGGTTTATTATATATTTTGTCTTGTTGACAGCAAATCAACAAACACACGAGTGAAAACATATCTTCTTCAGCGAAAGTGCACCTCTTATTAAAACTGAAATATCCCAGAACTGATACGATGTGTTTATTCCCTAATCTGTCTTTTCTCTTTATTGTTGTTATTTTTATCCAGCATATTGTGATGTGAAGTGCATGCATTAATTAATTTTTCTGTATTTTTTGTTCTTCTTCCTTTGCACTGAATCATTGTCTGCAATTGTGTTTCACGCTATGAACCTGCTTGTCCTTCATGTGTGTTTCATCTGTCGTCACCTTAACACCTTTTTGTCGTCTTGTGCTGTTGCTGCTGTTGTTTCTGCTTTTTGCTTACATCTTATTTTCTTGTGTTTTGACGAGTGATGTAACAGTCTAGTCAAGGGCCCTAGCGTAGATATCCCACCTTCAGAATCCCTAAGTCCCTCTCCTATGCAGCCCCTACAGCCGCAGGGTAAAAACAAGAAAGATGGGGAGCAGACTGCCAGTGACATCCATGAGACAAAGAGGAGCCTCGAGCCTCGACCCTGTATCCTCCCCCTTACCCATGCAGACCGCCCCAGAGAAGCAGTGCCAGTTGTTATGGAGCAAAGGTCTTAACCTTAATTCCTTTTTTCCCCCAACATTCCACAGCAACAAGCTAAACCACTGTTTCACAGTCAGGATCCTGATTCATGGAGTTTGGGGATGAGAGAGAAATTTTTATTTTATATACACATACACACGCAAAAGTACATATGTAGGCAAAAATACACATTTGTTTTTGACAAAAAATAAATCACACATATGCAACTTTAATTATAGTTACCCACCCCCTTCTCTTTAGTTCATCCAAAGAAAAAAACAATGTCCAGTAACTGAATTATGATGATGGGATTCAACATGTGCACTTCCATTTTGGCACCCTCAGATGAGAAATGCAAACTAACCTCACTAGCCAGTTTATTGCACCATTTTCCTCACTTGCTAACTCAAGATGCCGTGACAGGAGCATGTTTTTGATTCACGCAACAGCACGAACTGTGTCGTGGTGTTTCCACCCGCTGTGTTCACGCCATTCTTTGTTCTACCAGCTGCCACGTGCTCTGCGCTGGATGCTGCATATATAAAATAATTATTTTATGGTGGATTAATCTTTTTTTTCTGCAAATTGGTTGAAAACAGCTCTGATCACTTCCTGAATCACAGAGGCGGTTGCAGCTGGAGCCTCTAACAAGCTGTAGAAAGCATTTTGAGCCGTTTAAAAAGGTAATTATTTGACTTGTTTACATTGTCATGGTTTAATAAAACAGTTGTGTGTTTTTTCCTTCTTGTTTGCAGCTGTTAAAGTATGTTCATAACAGATTTAACTTCTTGTTATAATCCTTCAGACGAGCTGCGCTCTGATGCAATCTGCTGACGTCACCACTCGCTCTGTTCACTTCTTCTTTACTCCACTTGAGGAGCTGCACATCATGTTGGCGATTAGATTGCGCCACATGGCACGACATTTGTGCATGAAAGATTTTTTGAACATTTCAAAATTCTCTGTGTGCAATAGCGTGCACCGGCGCCCCTCTGGCATCCTGTCTGCACCAGTTAAAGACGAGTTTACTCTCCAGCACGACACATCATGACACAGGTTGTGCTGTTGCGTGAATCAAAAACATGCTCGTGTCAGGGCACCTTCAGTCTCGACCTGAATGTGTTAACGGCATGAAGGGAATGTGTTTGTGCTCTCTCGTATTTACTTATTACTGCACTGTTTTAATTTTAATAGGTCATACTTTTATGAAATTGTATTAGATGATGGCCAGTACAGTCGTGGGAACCAGCACTGTCCTGATGAGTTTTGAAAGGATTGTCATTTGGACTATTTGTTTGGCCAAGAAACAAACAAAAAAACATTGTTCCTGGATGTTACCATTTGGCCCATTTCCTTTTTGGCACTGCCTTTGCCAGACATGTAATTTTGACTTATCATTGCTGATCAACCTGTATGTTGTTCCGGGGATTGAACTTCTCACCATTTTGTTGTAGAACACTGCCGTCCAGGGCCAGCTTGTGGCTACAGATATTATACTCAATTAAGAGGAACAGGATCATGAGGTGTTGTTTATTACTGATCTGTAACATGGTGTGTGATATTAATGTTACTCAAAAAAATGTTACTTTCAAAAAAAAAAAAATGTTACTTTAGGTTCCTGTTGTGATTTCACAACCCAGGCTCATCTGGTGTTATTTCCTAGACAAGCAGAAGTTTTATTCACAGTCCAGTTGGAGAGTCATTTGTCACACCCCCGGTTTCCAGCTCTCTCTGGCCCAGATGTTATAGCTTTGGAGGGATTTTCTCCATTTAAGGGAGTGAAAGGAATTTTCAGTTGAGATCTGACTTGTGTATAGCAGTGTGCCAGCAAAAAGAAAGTGTTCCAGTATGTTCCCGGACGCCTTTGATATCAGTTACTATCTCCTTTTATAGCCGTTGGTATGTTTCGCAAAGGAAAGGCCAGAATTTGTTTTTTAGTCCTTGTCACACTTTTACAAACCAGTTGTTGGAGTATCATTTGGAGGTGGATTCTGTTGCAAAGATGACTAATTTTCAGAACCATTTATTATTTTAGTCTATAAATTGTCAGCTATTATTGAAAGATGTTCATTACAGTTTCCTAAAGGCCAAGTTAAAGTCGATAAGTGTCCTTATCTTGTATAACATGCAGTCAAAAACACAATTATTTCCATTTATAATGATATAAATGTAAGAAAAATAAGATGTACTGGAGGCGGAAATACTTTATTTTCCTCTTGACTAGTGACTTAACAATTGACTAGGAAAATAGTTACATCAATTGACTATCCATGGAATAATGAAATGACAGATTTTATATTAATCCTTGTGGTAGTGAATCAATCCTTTTTAGCTCCACTGATCAAAGATGATATCACTACATCTCTGTCTTCCATCCAGCAGCTTTTATTTCAAATCAGTAGTCGTCTTTGGATGATTGCATCGGCTGCATCAGTTTGATTTTTCTACCATGCAAAATAGGCCCATAGGACCTTAAACTAATGGAGCCAGAATTTAGACTTTCAATGTACAATTGAATAGTAAATGGACTGCATTTATATAGCACTTTTCCATCTGCATCAGACACTCAAAGCACTTTACACATCAATGCCTCACATTCACCCCTATGTGAGGCTGCTGCCATGCAAGGCACCCGCTGCACACCGGGAGCAACTAGGGGATTAAGGACCTTGCCCGGTCAGTCTGGGATTTGAACCGAGGATCCTCTGGTCTCAAGCTCAATGCTTTAACCACTTGACCATCACCACCACCACCATCATCAATTTCCACCAGAAGTGTAAATATGGAAAATTAAGTCAAAACCTCAAATTGCTCATCTTCCTAGGTTTCATGTTGCAGGACTTTTTTTTATTTTATGCCATGCAAAATAGGTACACAGAGCCACGAAAATGACTGGGGATCCAGAATTTCTAATTTCTCACCAGAATTTCTATAGGAAGTGGGAAATGGGGATAAATTAAGTCGAAAGCTCAGACTGTGTCTCTTTCTAGACTTCCTGTTGCATGAGTTTTAATTTTCTGCCATGCAGAATAGGAGTACCAACCCACAAAAACCTCTGGATGTTATATTTTGAGCTTAGTAGAGTCTGATTGAACCCCAAAAGCAGGCAGCTGGGGGACAGCAGGTACAGGTGCAAAAACTAGGGTGCTTTAATAATCCACAGTGGAAACAATATGACAGCAGTGGTGGGGTGAGCATACAAATGAGTCTCTGTGAAGGCTCTCAGTTGTCCAGGTGGTTGCCATAGTAGAGAAGCTTGAATCTTTGACTGGACTGGGTTGCTTGATGCGAGGACATTTCGCTTCAAATCGCAGAAGCTTCCTCGGCTAAAATTCTTGCTCTGGTAGTCTGACTTCTGTCTTGACTCTTGTAGAGAAGAAATGAATCATTCTTTTCTACAAGACATGATGACAGACACACACGCAGAGGAGCGAATACTGCGGATAACACCCCTCCCACACACACACACCCAGCATAAACACGACAAGGACACACATAAGACTCAGAGCAGAACCAGGGATGCACACACACATACCAGACAAGAACCATGGGTGCAGACACACCCACACAGGATCCACATGACTGACGGACGAGGAGGATAAACATAATACACAGAAATGACAGAACACCACAGGGGCCCACATGGGACACAGACAGAAAGGGAGGATACACACAAAACGGGACATGGGAAAATCCAAAATAAATACAGACACAACTGACAGACACACCCAGAACACAGGAGCCAGAATTTTGAGTGTCTGTTCACAGTTTCAAACAAATCTGTGAACATTGACTTTTAAATATTTTATTGTACTATTTTACTTCCTTTTCTTTAACTGTTTTGTCTTATTGCTTTAGCTTTAACATGTTTTATATTCTTTACTGTTCTAATTTGGCTCTTAATCTTTTTGTTTAAATAATTAAAGCCTAACCAGGGACAGGGGTTGCAAATTAGCCACGGCTGGAAACCTGCGTGCATGACATCTTTTTATATTTCATGAGAAATAATGTTTAATGCATTTGTCCCTGTTCAAAAAAAGAAAGAAGAAGAAAGTGGAGATAGTGGTAATTGCATCAAAATTTCAAATGTCGACTCCTGCAAGGGTTCTTATTAGACCCGGCTGAATTCTTTACCAGGCAGATTAGGAGCATAGTGTCACAAACTGATAGAATTTTTAATTTCTATCTACACTTTCCACAAAAGAAGCAGAAAATGTTAAAACTGGGCCAAAATTAAAACATGCTGCCTGACCTGTGATTCTCTATGGAGGGCTGGTTCGTAAACACGTGAAAATAAAACATCATTCTTTTGGTCAATCCAAGAGGAATGAGATAGATTATTCAGAGTGAAACAGATACCTACAAAGACCTGCTTTTTAAGAAACTGAAAGAAATACAAGTAGATGCATTGTTTTGAGACAGTTCTAATTGCTTATGTCTCAGCAGAGCTTTCTGGCCAACTTTTCTGCTTGTTCCTCAGAAGCAGCAGAGTTAAATGGGCCGTGTTTCTCTTTTAAAATGAGAAATTAAATCAGCATGCACCAAAATGACCAGAGCAAAGACTGAAGTGCAAATTGCACTCTGTGGAGTCCGTGGTAATGTTGCAGTAGGCCTTTCTCTAATGAGTAAAAACTACAAAAAGGCAGCATTAAACACGTGAAAAAGTGTGTTTGCACACACAAACACAATCACAGGGTACATGAACATAAACCCACCCTGAGCACATAAGGAAATGAGGCTTTCTTCCTTCCCTGACCCTGAGCACACTGGGACCAAGCCCGCCCTTGTCACCGCCGGCAGCTGGCCAGTCTCCCCCTGCCTGCCATGCATTGTGGAAATTTAGAGTCCAATAATGAGCCTCTCAGAAAGTAGTTGTTCATCACACAATGTCAAACTGCAGCACGTTCAATAAACTTTGCATTTTTTTTTTTTTTGTCAGTTTCAGTTAGCCAAGAGAGGATTTGTAACCACACATGCTTTCAACTTGAACTGTCTTTTTAAAACATTTATTACTTTAATAAGATGCTGTCTGATCATGATAACCAGGCAGCAGTACGTTTTAGTTTGATCTCCTCTCTGCAGTACTCCAGCTCGCTCGTGCTCAGAGGAACTCTTCCACCAGCCGTCAATCCTACCAGGAAATTCCACAGAGCGCTCAGCGATTGTGTCAAACCCTGTCAATGTTTCCGGGAAACATTCCTCAGAGGCAGACCAGGGGATCGGAGTCGCAGGTGCACTGAAGGTCACAGGTCTGGCTCAGCGAACGCTGAGTGAAAGTGATGACGCACAACCGTCTTGGTTTGGCAGCAATCTTCTGGCAACGTGAGCTCTGACTTGCAACTTCTTCCCATTGTTATGAGTTTCCACCACATTAAAATAGAACTACGCAGCACAAAACCTTAAGGAATTCTTGGATCCTTTTTTAATCACAAATCCTTTCACCTGGGTTGCACACTGTGCCTTGCCTCATCCACCACCCTGCAGAACAGGCTTGGGTCCTGGATGGCAACCACTCAGGCAGACAGCCTGCAAATAGGTAGCTATATCTGGGAGGTGATGATGGACCAGGTGTGTGGATCGATGGTTGCCATTCAGTACCCAAAGCAGTTTCGTAATGTGGTAGATGCGGCGTCAGTTCATGCTCTGAAACCTGATGTGACTTGGACATAAGGAGCTGCAGTGGGCATGAAGATTCTTCAGCAAGCACATGACGAAAATCTTCCGACACAAACAAAAACAACCATGAGTCACTCTGAGGAGTGACCTTCACATGAGCTGATGAAGTACCACACTTTCTTCTTCTTCTAAGTGTTTTTGATTGGCTTTTACACAACAGCCCCACTGAAAGTTCCAGGTCTAAAGTACAGTCTTTGCAAATGAAATATGGTTGTGGCAAACCATCACAGGACCAAATCTGTCCATGTGATGTTAAAAACTAGCCTTACTATACGGTCAGATTAGCTACAAATGAGGGGGTTTTCCCAAAGTGTGGCCAGCTCATGGTTATTTGGTGTTATTTGGCGTGCACAATGTTTAACGATCAGTCTGTTAAGGATGGGGAAAACTGACACTGTCCGTGTGAGGTTTTCCTCCAAGCTTGACTGCTGATAGTACCAACGTTCAATTGATTTGTTTCAGTAAACGCCTGGTTGCTAACATCTGGTTATCAGTAAGATTTCTTGTCAGTCACCTCAGAGATACTGTCTGGTTGCAAAAATCATGATTTTGGATTTCAAGTGTTTTATTTTTCACTAACTTTTTCAAAATGAAAGGTATAAATGCTAGTCTGTACAAAAATACAGCTGTCTGGGAGCAGACTCCACCATCTTGGATTATTTTGTTTGTGCCACCAACTCATTTTCATCACACTACCTTCACACTTCAGATTAGCGGTTGCTGTGTTGCATTAATCAGCATTTGCAAAAAAAAAAAAATATATATATATATATATATATATATCTATTTTGGTCCTGCCCATTTGGCAGCATAGTGACCACTTGTCTCATCACTGTAACGCAAATGGCAGCTGGTTGCTTTGCCTCTGTCTCTTGTAGTTAATGAGACCATGGGCTTACCCACGACAGGAGGCACCCTTGGAAATAAACTTAGAATTATTCCTGACTTAAAACATTCCCAAAATACTGTTATGTTTCAATCATTAGGATAAATTTGGCAAACATTCAAACACTGCAGTCATAATTATTCCAGCTGCATGCAGGCTGCATTGAAAGAAACATCTTATATGGCACATAGAAATATTGCAACAACATACCCTATGGCACATCATCATCTTTTCACTCTGGTTTGATTTAGTGAAGCTCCTCTCAGTTTAGCCTCCGTTGTTTATCATGTGGCAAGTTGGTCATGAACCACAAGCCACAATTTGTCTCGCACTCCACCAACATCACAGTGGAAGCTTTTAGGAAAAAGTGTGTGAAGACCGTTGTGGTTACAGTCAGACCTAAAAGTGCAGCCTAACAGAAGATGCATGTTACACTTTTGTCATTTTAGTTCTTAAAATTAGTGCCAGATGCACAAATTCACTCTCAGAGGGATTTTTTTTTTTTTTTTTTGGGTTTGCAGTGCCGCACCAAGGGTGGCTTTCTCTGCTGGATTCTGCCACCTAGTGGATGGTTTTCTTTCCTAATCAAAACCATGCTCTGACAAAGCATGTGACAAAGCATCTGACAAACACATCTGTGCACACACAGAAAACCACCAACAGCAACCACAGTTGCAGAAAGTATTCAGCTCATTTATTTTGCATGCATTTAGTTCAGTATGTGTGATTTATGAGTTTTATCAGTTCAGAGATTTGATGGATTTGTCTTCGCTGTGTAACTGTGTCCATTTGTGGTTGTGCTCTCTCTCCATGCTCTCTGGGTTCTGTAGAATCAGCCACACTGACAGTGTGTCAGATGACCCACAGTAAGTTCTGCTTTTGACACCAAGAGGCTTGGCTGCCTGGCGTTTTAACACAAGGCCTTCTCAACAAGTCATTTAGTTACCCACTGAAACAGTTAGGTTTTTCTTTGTGTAAGTGGGAAAATCTGCCAACAGTCTGAGATCATTTTAGAAATGTCATTGTTGACGGTGATAGGAGATGGCTCCAAAACCTCCTGTAATACTGAATAATCGCCAGAAATAGTTTTTGGGACACACAATGTTACTTTGTGGAGCTACCCTGTGCCTGAATGTCACTGGAACATCCAGTTCCTTATATAGATGGGTACGAGGGTAGACAGCATGGCAGCTACGCTAAAATGAACCCAAACACTCTTTATCACCCCAAAGTGGCTGCATTTGATTAAAATAGACAAATAAATAACTAACAACTCCCCACGCAATGACCCGTCATGACCACTAACAGGATAAGATGAAGGAGGTTGACTGGTGGTTTGAAACAAAATTTCTTAGGATGCTAAATAAATGCCTGGGCTCTATTTTTGTCAGATCCATGTCGGGTTCTTGCAGTTTGACCTGTGGAGGCCATTTATGAAAACATAAATGCATCACCTCAGAGCTTCTGCCAGCTGCATGTTTAATGCACAGTAACATCCTTCAACAAGAACAGCTTTATGGTTTTTAGTGGAGCAGATAATTGAAAAATCATGCATTTGGTGACACAAATACCAAATTTAGTGTGGTGATTGTCATGATTAAAAAAAAAAAAAATCACTTTTTGCATTGGTCATGTTGTTGGCCATCTTGGAAAAGGGCCACTATCTTGAATTTTCAAGTGGCTAATTGACCACATTTGGTAAGTATACTACTTTGGGAATCCTCATGTCAGATGTGGTGCTCATATCAGCATTTGCACAATTTTGCTTTAAAATTGATATCTGCTCAACTATTTGAGTAAACATTGATAGAATTCTTATGCTTAGTGGTCTTACAGTACTTTCTTAAAGCTGATGTATAAACTGCAGCTTTATTTTATAAAAGCTTTATAAACAAGATTCATGAACATACATGCTTGTTTTGAATCTTTTGTTTATCTGTAGATATGTGTAAAAATATTTTATCATTGTCAGCACTGGCTTTAGATGGCAGTTTAACATGTGTTTCATCGTATGCAATTTTCAGTTATGGCTTGAAAACACTCTTCTGCTACAATGCCTGTCATAATCAGTAGATCCAAGAAAACCCTTCTATTTATTTTGCTTTATCTGTTGATGACTCAAGATATTTTGCTTTATCTGTTGATGACTCAAGATTTGTTGGGTTGACTCTTGTGACTGTGAATATACGAGGTCTGTCAATAAAGTATAGGTCCTTTTTATTTTTTTCAAAAACTATATGGATTTCATTCATATGTTTTTACGTCAGACATGCTTGAACCCTCGTGCGCATGCGTGAGTTTTTCCACGCCTGTCGGTGACGTCATTCGCCTGTGAGCACTCCTTGTGGGAGGAGTCGTCCAGCCCCTCGTTGGAATTCCTTTGTCTGAGAAGTTGCTGAGAGACTGGGGCTTTGTTTGATCAAAATTTTTTCTAAACCTGTGAGGCACATCGAAGTGGACACGGTTCGAAAAATTAAGCTGGTGTTCGGTGAAAATTTTAACGGCTGATGAGAGATTTTGAGGTGATACTGTCGCTTTAAGGACTTCCCACGGAGCGAGACGTCACGCAGCGCTCTCAGGCGCCGTCGTCAGCCTGTTTCAAGCTGAAAACCTCCATATTTCAGGCTCTATTGATCCAGGACGTCGTGAGAGAACAGAGAAGTTGCAGCGAAGTCGGTTTCAGCATTTTATCCGGATATTCCACTGTTAAAGGAGATTTTTTAATGAAAGACGTGCGGACGGGTCTGCGCGTCGGGACGCAACCGGCGCGGTGCGGGGGCACAGGAAAAACACCTCCGTGTTGATAACCATTTGTAAAATCCAGGCGGCTTTTGATGGCTTTAAGTGGAGTGAGTATATGAGAAATTGTTTAACAGCTGGACATGTTCCAACTTGTCCTTAAGGCTTCCAACAGAGGTGTTTTTCCTGTGGCGGAGCGTCGCAGCGGCTACGAGCCGGCGCTGCAATCCGCCCGCACGTCTTTCATTAAAAAAAATCTCCTTTAACAGTGGAATATCCGAATAAAATGCTGAAACCGACTTCTTCTGAAACTTCTCTGTTCTCTCACGACGTCCTGGATCAATAGAGCCTGAAATGTGGAGGTTTTCAGCTTGAAACAGGCTGACGACGGCGCCTGGGAGCGCTGCGTGACGTCTCGCTCCGTGGGAAGTCCTTAAAGCGACAGTATCACCTCAAAATCTCTCATCAGCCGTTAAAATTTTCGCCGAAAACCAGCTTAATTTTTCGAACCATGTCCACTTTGATGTGCCTCACAGGTTTAGAAAAAATTTTGATCAAACAAAGTGCCAGTCTCTCAGCAACTTCTCAGACAAAGGAATTCCGACGAGGGGCTGGACGACTCCTCCCACAAGGAGTGCTCACAGGCGAATGACGTCACCGACAGGCGTGGAAAAACTCACGCATGCGCACAAAAACATATGAATGAAATCCATATAGTTTTTGAAAAAAATAAAAAGGACCTATACTTTATTGACAGCCCTCGTATGTTGACTTTAAAGGGCCTGCACCAAACACACAGTATTACAGCATGTTTCTTACACTAACTTGCACCAGATCCTTCTTGTCTCTTTGTGATGCAAAAAAGATGGATGCTTTATCATCTCTGCTTGCAGAAAAAAGTCTCAGTTGAACTTCAAGAAACATCTGTGTGTTTTCAAGAAGCGCATGCTGATTTTACAGAATATCACAGGAAACCAGTTTTTGCTCGTCACACTGCAGTGGCCCTACGATATGGGATTTTGACTTATTTGATGGAATGCTTTTCTTGGGGGAAAGGGGGTTTGAACAGAGTGTTATTTAAGGAATAACCTTGGTGTGTCTGATGATTTGCGGCCGTTCATGCTGGTTATATGGTCACAAATTAACCTTTACCTGCGACGCATTAGCGGAGCTGGTAAAAAGGAGTTTTACCGGTAAAATAGATATTTGCAACCGTATAACAGCATGAACATCCACAAATCATCAGACACAAGGGGGTTATTCCCATTCTAATCCAATTCCATCGTTTACATGGTTTATTTTTCTGTAGGTAATTCGTCGCTCCAACAGCGGTCAGCGCGTGGAGTAATCCATCAAATTTCAAACTTTTGTATGGTAGCTTAAATTCACCCATTTCGGTGGCGGCAGCATACGCAACTTTCTCTCACACTCAGCTCACAGCTCCATTATGACATCTGCTTAGTAGTGCGCGCAGCCAGTGTTCAGGATTCAATTTCAATTTATTTTCATTTATATAGCACCAAATCACAACAACGCTGCCTCAAGGTGCTTCACACAAGTAAGGTCTAACCTTAATAACCCCCAGAGCAGCAGTGATAAGGAAAAACTCCCTCTGAGAAAGAAACCTCAAGCAGACCAGACTCAAAGTGGTGACGTTCTGCTTGGACCATGCTGCAAACACAAATTCCAAAACAATTCACAAAACAAACATACAGGAAATGTTGCTGGTGCACAGGGTGGTTTCCGGAACAGATACTGCACTCATCTCTGGATGGAGCCGCACCTCAAACAGAGAAAAGAAAAAAGCAGAATCAAGCATCAGAAAGACAACAAATACAGTGTAATTTGTCAGCATTAAGCAACAAGAAAAACAGAAGAAATACTAAGGTGACTGCTGGCCACTAGCCCTAAGCTTCACTAAAAGACCCAGAATTTAGATAAAGTTGAGGTGTTCTGTCGAATTGTGTCTCGTCGCATAAAATGACAGTTCCGCGTCCCAACAATATTGTGCATGCGCAGTTGCGTGGAGGGCTGGCCTTTTGGCAGGAATGGCATCTCATCAGAGCACCGGTCAGGGCATGGAGTAATACATCCAAATATGAAACAGTCAAATATTTTGCCACCGTTACCCCGATATTATACGGTCTGAAATCTCACATGATTAACCAAGCAGATTTGCGGAAAAAATGTAATTGGATTAGAATATGAATTGACATGCATTTATTCATTTTTGATAGCCGCTTATTCCAATTCAGGATCAAGGGGCAGCTGAGGCCTATCCCGTTGGATACTGGGTGAGAGGCGGGGTACACCCTGGACAGGCCGCCAGTCTATCACAGGGCCACATATAGAAAGAGAACCACATCTCCACTTCCACTCACACCTACCCTCAATTCTAAAGTTTCCAATTCATCTAACTTGCATGAGGGAACCCACACTATTGTGTAAACTTTGCATTTAATCTGTGTGTCAAACCATGGGTTGGGGGGGTTGTTGGGGTCCTTACAGATCCCAGATCAACTGTGATCAGTTACACTACTACCACTGTAGAGTTTTATGCACACATTCTGTACTTGTAGTCTATTCACTCGGGGGTTATGGTGTCAAAAGAAAAACAAATCAAAATCACAGTGACTGATTCAAATTTAAAGTAAGAAAACCATCTCTCTTTTCGCCTTAGGAGTATGAGTATGAGTGACATGCATGATGAGGACGAGGTCGTGTTGGGACCCCACAGTCAGGCACGTCATGAACTGATGCACAACCAATACAACAGGATGAAAGAAGAGGAGGATCACTGGCAGGATGTGAGTGTCTGAAATTTGATTTAATGGTACAGAAGGGAAAAGTAATGGATGCATTTCAATAATTTTTTGTGTCGAGATGGTCCTCAGATCAAGGAAGAGTTGATTAAATTTTGAGGAGGCTCTTGATCGCTTTTCTGTGTTCAGAAGAATGCTTTCATATTCCCACAGTTGCTCATCTAGTCCCTTAACTTTGTTCAATCTAGAAGTCAAGCACTTCTCTGTTTTTGTCAGGACTTGGCTCGATGGAAAACTCGAAGGAGGAGCATTTCTCAGGACCTGATCAAAAAGGAGGAAGAGAGAAAGATGATGGAGCGTCTGATGTCTGGCACCACCTCTACCTCACAGAGAAGGAAAAGCATCAAGACGTACAGAGAGATAGTGGAAGACAAGTAGGTCTTGATGTTGACTTTTTCTTTGTACCCTTGTTAAGAGTCAACGTCAGCTATGTTGTAGAGGTCTCCACCAGTGTGACAATCAATGCCTTATTCAACAGCTCTTACAGTACCAAGTTTTCCTGAGCAGCACCTCAGCACATCTCATGTGTGTCCTTTGGGGGGTGTCAGCAGTGAAAACTAGCACTGTCTTAGTTTTTCATTGCATAATATTACCCACCCCTGGTTTTTTTCCTCTTTAGGTATCCAAAGGCATTACCAAATATCGGAAATATGTCAATCTGGAGAGATGTGGGTTACTTTGGCATCTCCTTCCAATTGGACACCCTTAAAACCTCCAAAAGTGTCCTGGAGGAAGCCTAAGCAGATGTCTAAGTCACCTCCACTACCTCCTTTTATCACGCAGGAGCCGTTTGTGGGAATCAGCTGAGCTCAGCTCAAGTAAACAATGTGGAATTGCTACTGTGACTGTGTACTCACCCATTAGGATTGGCATTGGGGATAGAGTGCATTGCATTCTCTGAAACAAGTTGGGGGAAGGGGCATTGTTAGGAAGCAGGAGATTTCTTGAATTGATTAAAAATATGGTACTATTTTTCCTTGCTCTGGTTATTGTGTGCATTACAAATGTACTTTTTTGTTTATTTTTCCCTGAACATGGAAATGCCAAATGTCAACCTAAAGGCTGATCTCATGTTGACATCAGTTGAGACTAACGTGAACATTATTGTTTTATTGTTTCATAGAGAGCGTCGGGAGGAGGAGCTGCGGGAAGCATACAACAAAGCCAGAACACCCGAAGAGGCATCTGCTGTTCTTCAACGTTACGCTCAGCGCTTCTCCATCAGCGAGACAGTCCTAGAACGCTTGCAGTTGCCTAGGCTCTTGGACCGCAGCGTATCAGCTGACCCAACATTCCCCCTCTCACCTTTTCCTCTCTCATTCTCCAACTCACCAACAACCCCAGAACCAACTAATGTGAACCCCAATGGGCCTATGAGATATCTGCGCCAGCAGTCTGCCCCAACTCCAAAATTTACGTCAACATTAGAGGCACAAATTGAAGAGTTTCCCAAAGCATCCTCCTCACAGCATCGGCCCCAAATCCGTTCTCGCTCGTCTGATCCGCCATCTACCCGTGCCCTGTCTCCCATATCAGTGCCTTTGCTGACACCAAAGCCTTCCTTCCAGTTCCAACCCACAACCTCTGAGTCATTGCCAAGCAAGGTGAGATCAGTATTGATTGACTCAGATGTTCCTGTTTTTTTTAATACAGCAAGAGTTCAAATATAAAGTTGTAAGATTACTTCCAAACATGGGTCCTTAGCATTCATAATGATGACCACCAAAGCCCTATAGTCACGGCGAATGGTCTGTTTGAATATGAGGGAGTTTCAGTTTGTGTTAACAAGTCCATCAGCCACATAGGCTAACCTAATGTAACCACAGCTTGAAGTACTGTCCTGACCGCTGTGTCTCCAATCAAATTATAATTTTTGTATTTTAAAAAGCTATATCCAGTCTAGTCATACATCAGACTTGAACAAATCTACCAGCCTGGCATCTGTACAATGTTTGAAGCTTGCATTCGCCAAGCCCAAATATGTCATGAACTAGCATATTCCAGCACCTCACTAGCACATACAGTGGAGTCAGAGACAACTGGGCGTGATGCAACGTTATCGTGGGTAAGAAAAATGAAACCTGCTAAATGAAAAAATTCACAGAGTGGTGTTAGATATGACAAGATTAAATCCTGTCTCGTTTAAGTGTCATTTAATGTCAAAGCTGGAGCTCCCAGGCTTGGTAAAAAGCTTCATCACTTGAAGTGTCATACTAACATTTTAACAGCTCATCATCATTCTGACATCTACTGGGTAAATAATTTGTAGCACAATACTATAATATGATTCAATCTCATTTATTTTGGATTCTCCAGCAAGTAATATTATAGTAGGGATGGGTATCGATAAGATTTTATTGATACTATTATCGATTCCGCTAATCCATCCGATTCCTTATCGATTCCCTTATCGATACCCCTTGTGAATTTTCTGTGTACTAAAAGTAGGCTTTACAGGTTTTCTTTATGTGAATAACATTTCATTGAGTCTTAAAGTAAATAAATATGAAATTGTTCACTGGATCCTTGATCTCTGGACATAAATAGAAATAAACAAAATTTGTAGTTTTTGTTAAGGTCAGTTGCGCTGCACATCAAGATGTAATTCATAAAGAATGCAGGACTTCTTATTTTGTGAGGAAAAAGATGTTTTTGTCGATTGTAGTTTATTGTTTGTTTTACATTTGCACAGAGGTGTCATTTGATTTAAAACGGCAATTCGCTTTGAAGTTATTCATTTAGACCAGACTCAAACGTGACTCAGCACAGAGTGGCACAGCGTTTGGAGCTGTGCAAATGGAACAGAGGATGATTCTCTTTTCTTGCCTGCAACAAAACAAGAGTCCCAGTTAGTGACGTTAATCCGCACAAAAGTGACTCATGATTGACATCTGTAAATGGCTTTGAGAGGGGTTAAGAAATGGACTTGCCGCTTCTGAAAAGCAGCGCAGCAAAGAACCAATGAAGCAGTGTATTGGAGCACTGCTTCACTGGTTCAAGCTTCAAAGCGGAGCTGTTACAGAAGCACTTGATTACAGACCCGCTGCAGGGTAGAGAAATGATCTTTTTCCTGACAAACACCCAAAAAAAACACTCTGAAGGACCGATAAAGGAACCATTAAGCCAAAAGACTATTGATGTTGGTGGACTGAATCATTTCTTAACGATACACAAAAAGAATCAGTTCTCGATACTTATCCTTAGTCATTATAGACTAGATCTATGGAACAACTCCAGATCAGCTAGCATGTAGTTTAATTAACTACTCTCGATCTTTTCTTTATCTATTGTATGTCATCTGATCATGCAGTTTGTCCACACAGAAAACAAGTCCATCGGAGCTCAAATGGTAAATGGACTGCATTTATATAGCGCTTTTCCATCTGCAGCAGATGCTCAAAGTGAATGCCTCACATTCACCCCAATGTCAGGGTGCGGCCACACAAGGTGCCCACTACACACCGGGAGCAACTAGGGGATTAAGGACTTTGCCCAAGGACCCTTAGTGATTTTCTGGTCAGGCTGGGATTTGAATCAAGGATCCTCTGGTCTCAAGCCCGACGCTTAACCACTAGTCCATCACCTCCCCTCAAAAGTTTTATTTGATTGATTTGCTCTGGGTGCAAATCAATGTTGGAGGTATTTTGAGGCTTGTCATTTTTCCTTGCCGCACTGCTCCATTTGGTTTTACGGTTCACCCACCTGCCAAATCTTACTTGAACCCCTGGTAATGGTGACATGTTATAAACATTAAACCTGTAACTGATCCCAGTGTTTCCATTAGTGATTAGTCTGTCCAATAGGATCTAGAGGATTTAAAGCATTTTTGCTTGATAAATGATTGAAATGTTTAATAATTTATCAAAATAGCTGTTAATTTTTGGTTCAGTTGACTAATTAATGAAATGCTGTAGTAGTGACCGCCCCTTCTCGTGGGCTGGTAGGTGACATTCCTCGCTGCTCTCTTACTGTTCAAACACCACAAAACTGTTGTGGAGATGAGCCGGCTGGTTTCTCCTTCCAGAAGAAGTGCATCATCTTTCAATTAATCTCAGACTGTTCTGACCAGGATCCACTTCCTTTTCTTTTGGAAAAATTGCCAAATGGAAATATTCAAAACAAGATCTTGTGTTTTGATGGGGAGGGTATTAACACTCCAAACGGACTAGAGCATTTTTCTGGAATGTCTTGTCAGGAATCTAAGCTAAGCCCCATCTTGAATGGAGCCCTGTGTTTCCTATTGACTTAAGAACTGACAAGTAGGGTCCTCTCAATGTGAAGTGGGCTCCCAGTGGACAAAAAGGGCCCACACAGGCTGCGAGGCGAGGGATGAGAAGGTGCAGGCCTGAGGCACAGGCTGAGAGCCTGCATTCATCCAATTCCACCACTGTGTCTAAACTTACCACTCACCAGGTGTCCCTCACACATACACAGGTGATTCTTTGTCACAGAGTCCACAATGGTCCCGTGAGCTTGACAGACAGCTTATAGCAAAAGATGAGTAGACAATAAGAACAAGTGGTAATTTTAGGTGTTTTAGACACACAGATTCCAGGTGTTGGGTTTCTTTACATTTTTTTAATTGCCACCAAGTAAATTAATTAAATAAAATAAATAAATAAAGTTAGAACAATATGTATTTAATTACATTTTCTTCCAGATCCTTGATATCAACCTGAATCACCAAATAACCACAGAAATTCACACCTGCACAAGGTAGTGAAGTGTAGTACTTTGACTTGGAAAGGTATCTGGTGTAAGCAACCTTGGGTTCATTGAAAGGTGCTATATGAATATGAGTGATTAATAAATGTCTGTCATATCAAGATCAGGTCAGTTCTGGGAGTAGAAATGGGCAATATGACCTGAAATTAATATAGATATTTTTCCCTTTTTGGATAGTGAAGGTATTGTATAGGATAGGATAGGTATAGGATCCCCTTGATAATAATCTTATTTGAGCAAGAGTTTAACCTGGAATGTTTCCTAATTCAAATCTGCCCCTTTAAAGTTAAAATTTGGATGAAAAGCTTCATCAATCAAAGATTTTTACACAGTTTTATATGCTCTGTGGCTATGTGTAATTCAAGTGCTATCTGAGGGATTGGCAATCACGCAGGTGTACAGTTTAGGCTTGCACCCTTACCCTTTGCTCACTGAAATTCCTCTAGATTCATGTAATTACTTAATATTTTACAGTTGAGAGGGAACAATACACAAATCCTTCCCCATCTTTCCTTGGAGGAACTTTTTTAAACATTTCAAGAATTTTTGCAGACATCTGTTAACAAACTGAAGATGATCTACCCAGCTTTGCTGCTCAAAGACTCAGCTTTTCATGGGTACTACTTTTTCTACCAAATCATGACAGTCACCTGTTTGAATTAACATGATTATTTATTCTGTACCGCACTATTAGTCCGAAATGGTCCCGGTCACAAATTTCTTGGAATGTGTTGGAGGCTTGAAATGCAGGAATAGATGATGTTGACGGCACAAAACATGAAATTTCTGTCTGCAGTGAAATATAGAAGTCAAACTAAATGCATTATGTATTTTTTTCCACATATTCCCAACTCTGTCTGATTTAGGGTTGTAAACCACACTGCAATTGTGAAATAAACTGCCCATAAAATTAAGCCTGGACTAGCTAAAGCCACCATATACTGTATATGGATATTGCACCACCAAATAGAGTTCAGATTTAAATCTGTTTGGTCAGACTGAAATAAATCAGAAATCAGCTCCCAAAAATCAATATGCTGCTGTACTTCTTTTTTTTTTCTCAAATTGATGCAAAGTCAGATCATCCAGCCCTTTGTCAAATCCACTGACTTGATTTATTTTTAAAACGGCTTCATGAACTGTACAATGTTGAAATGAGTTCCAAATCTGTTCTCTGATTTTTAGGTGGACGTCTTTTACAGAGTCAACGGTGACGTTGGAAGTGATGACATCACACCTGAGAGAGACAGAAGAAACTCTTCTCACTTTCAGCCTTCTCCCTCCATAACCAGCAACCGTGTCACAGACGTGTCCACGTCAGGACCTCCAGCTCCAAACAGCACACAGACCTCCAAGACAACAAGGAAACCCAACGAGGCACAAGCTGACTCAGAACCGATTTCTGAGAGTGTCCAAAAAGAGAACGGCACAACACTGAACAGGCCCACCTCACTCCCAACGGTCAGGATTACAGAAGTTTAAGAAATAGTTGCATTGAATCTTTGGAACTCAGGATCATTGAAAGTTTCTTCACAACAGGGAATGGGAAAAAATGTTTGTGATGCAAAGCTAGATAAGACACATACAGGCTGGAAAATCACTTGCTGTATTTCCAGAGTATAAGTTGTTTGTTTGTTTTAATGAGTTTGGGAAGTCTTGTGACTGACACACACACACACACACACACACATACATATATATATATATATATATATATATATATAATATATATATATATATATATATATATATATATATATATATATATATATATATATATATATATATATATATATATATATGTGTGTGTGTGTGTGTATAAATGTGTGACTTGCACTCTGGAGCAACTTGTATGTTTATTTGACAGGTGCCTCTTATACTCTGGAAAATATGTAGTTGCCTTGGGCAAGGTCCTTAATCCTGAAGACTGCACACCTTGCATGGCAGCCCGCTGACATTGGCATGTAAATGAATGAATGTGGGGCATCATTGTAAAGTGCTTGGATAAAAACACAATATCAGTGCAGATCATGCCATTAGTGATCAGTACGTTTGGTGTAATTGATGTCTACAGGAACACATTTCTGCTTCTTTTCCAGAAATAAGTCACATTTTGACACAATTCCACTCTTACATTATGGTCAGTCTTTGTGTTTTGTCTGTTTTCTTGTGTTACACTGAAACATATTTTGAAGCTTTTGTCAATTCTCTTAGATTCTCTTACATTAGACATCTTTAGACTGCGTTTCATTTCAGGTTAGGTTTATTCCACAATCTGTTGCTCATTATAGGAACTGCAGAAGCAACAAGTAAGCTTTGGGTGCAACGAACCAGCTGCTGCCACCCAAAAAAAGTCAAGCATTGCAGAGTCCATAACTCAACAAACACCTTCTACAGGTGGGAGCAGCATGCTGCAACACTATCCCCTTATAGGTTTTGGTCATTTCACCCCAAAATGTTGCAATGGGTCCAGACTACAGTCAGTGCAGTCCAGTCAAGACTGGATGCACGTGACCTCTACTTTTCTTGAGTTAGGTTTGGGGGAACCTGTCAGAAGAAACATTCGATCTTCATTCTCAGAAGGAGGAACTAGTTGAGTTGAAGCCATAGACGTCAGAGTGAAGGTGTCTTTTTCATAAGGATTCGGGTTAAAAATCTCATGAAAATCTGTCTGCTAAAGAAAAGTAGAGGTGACACGTATCTGGTCTCGAGTGGAGCTTCACTTTCTCCACTGTCTGCAGCCACTTATCAAATGTGAGATTTGACTTTCAAATGGAATGTTTATTTCTTGAAATCTTTACAATGTTGTGCTTTCAGTGGCCAAACAAGAACAGAGCACCTCCAGCCAGGTTGGCTCACAGCGGATTCAGCCAGTAACCTCTGAGGTCAGGGTGCAAGCCACATCAGCACTTTTATTACCCATCATTTTTCAGTGTGTTGGGTAATCTGTAGATGTGCCCACAGATCAGCGCTCACAGTGCCCAGGAGAGGCCACAGAGAAAAGAGAGAGAGCTGAGTTTAACCTATCCAGGATCACTTGGACATCAGCCTCCGTGTGAAACTACAACAGGTGACTTTGCCCGAACTGCCAAATGTGCTTGTTTTCCCTGCACCTCCTTCTCATCTGTGTTTGGGAAACTTGTCTTCCTTTTCCCTTTACCTTTAAACCCAGCCACCCTTCTGTTTCATTTTTGGAAAGCAAGATATTTGAATCATTTATTTTTCAATTAATATCAGCACAGACATTAAAAAGTAGTCTTTTCATTTCACTACAGCTTTAAATAATAAAATATTCATTCATTCATATAGTATTGCATTAAATGTGTGCCAGGTTTTGTGATATAACTCATAAAAAGACTTCTTCTTTGGCACCAATATAATTTGGATTTATAGTATTCTGATAAAAAAATTCACAGTCTTATATTGTCTATGTGATCAAACATCACCTTTTTTCTGGAACACAATTTTGACATACGAGTTAAAATAGAGAGACAAGATGCTGCGACACACTGAGCAACAGTTTCACAGCATGCTGGTCAAAGGTCACACATCACTGCTACGCCATACATGCTTGTGTTAGCATTGTAGAGCTCAAGAAACATGAAATACCTCCATCTGAGTTTCAGTTACAGTAGTTTAACTTGGTTTACCAAAATGAATCAGTTAGATTTTATAGTGGCTTTAATAAAAGTATTTTACTAGTTCTAACTCAGAATTCTGACTTCCCACCAAATGCAACATGAATGTTGATTCTTGAGTGTGCGCTTCCTCCTTCAGGTTTTTGCAAAATCCAATGGAGTGAAGTCTCCAAATATAAAAATCAAGCAGTAAAAATAGCTGTAATGTAAATGTAACTATACATTTACATTTCAATATGTCATAAATTTGTCAGGTTTTGTGGAAAATCAAAGGCACTGCACTTAGGGAATAACACTGAAGTGTCTGATTTGTGGACATTCATACTGGATTTTATGGTCGCAAAGGAATCTTACCAGCATCTTTGTGACCATAATCCAGCATGAACGTCCACAAATCATCAGACACAACAGGGTTATTCCCATTCTAATCCAATTCTATCATTTGCATGGTTTATTTTTTGGTAAGTAATTCGGTCGGCGAATCGTTGTGAAAGGGTGTGGTCGACTCGTCAAAGCTTACCATAGCAACAACGTGCCAAACTGGAAATTCTTTGAGCAGACCCACATATTTCTCCAACTCGTCAGCTGCATTGGGTTAAATCCATGGTGTATCCATCCAGTTCCATCCATTAAATCCACGCATTTCTTCATCGTCGTTGCTGCACTAGTTCCTTACGCAGGTGACACCTGCGCACAACACAGTCAGGGGTGGAGTAACACATCAAACGTGAAACGATTTTAATATTTTGCCACCGTCAACGTAATATTTTATGGTCTGAAATCTCACACGATTATCCAGTCAGATTCGCGGAAAAACATGTAATTGGATTACAATTGTAAGATTATACCACAACAACCCTTCCCCAATGTTCTCATCGGCATTCAGATAACAAGTGTTATTATCTGGAACAAACATATTGTGGTAGCTGTTCATATGTTGGTAAGTCGTCTGAATCTGAAGTAATCGTTCAATGAACAGATCACAAAGAGATGAAAGCTGTACTGTGGAAGTTGAATAACTGTTGAAATGATAAGAACAAGTGCGATGAGATGATGAATGAAGAAAGATGTCGATGTGGTGTGTCAGGAACCAAGACTGTGACCCCTGAGCAGAGTCATGTGGATACACTGGTAACAGGTAAAACAGTTATTGTAGAATTTTCATGGAAAAAGAACTGTATGTTGCACTGACTGGGATCTCTGCACAGCCACTAGACAACTTCTGATGGAAGCGTACAGTCCAAACTCTGTCCAGTCATGGCAAACCCTCAGGTGAGACAGAGATTAATCCAGGTTCTTGCGTTCGGTTAATCAGAAAATACCATCCCTCGTCCAGAGTCCAAAAGTTCCATATGTGTTAAAAAAAGTTCATCCAAAAACATGCTGTAACATGTTGGGAAAGTGTAGGAACACGGACCCACAACAGGGGGCGCAAATGAACGGACAATGGAGGAAGTCAAATAGCACTTTTACTGTTGTGAAATAAGCACAACAAACACAACCGATTACAATAATAGACAATAAAGTCGAATCACAAAGGTGTCATGTGGGCAGGCTCGAAGATAGGAGACGTCTGTCCAAAGCAGAACCGGAACCACACGATTTCCTCCGCCACCGAACCCCGGGAATACTGGAGCCGCCAAGTCCCGAACTCCCAGGTGGCCACTGCCTCCGCTTGTCGGATCTGGTACTGCTGGCAAGGAACAGAAACAGTCAGATGTGGGTGCGCCTGCACCCAGCAACACGTATGGTGGAAAAACCACCTCCACCTCTCGTCAGGAAAACACTGTTAGTGCAGGAATGTGAGTACTTATCCAAAAGGGGTCCAATACAGTCTCCTGCTGTTCTACTCACTCTCTGCGTGAAGGCAAAAAAAGTATTTATGGTCAAAAGACAATATGATTGGCTGGATACGTTACCTCCTCGGTAGAGCGATATCTCGGCAAAGAAGTGGAGATGACGTCTTGCAGATATACCGCTGCGGATCAGATGATTGGTAACAGCTGTCGTAGGTGACAGCTGTCACCCCGGCTGCTCCTGTGAGGTGGCAGCGCCCTCTGGTGCCTGGAGCCCGCACTCCAGGCAGGGTGCCCTCTGGTGGTGGTGGGCCAGCAGTACCTCCTCTTCAGCGGCCCACACAACAGTAACAGTTCCCAAAAAAGGTTCCAGAGCCCAGGTCAGCAACAGTTTATAACTGTCCCAACAGACTCTGGTGCACTCAAATTAGATTCATATACAAGAACTCAGCAATCCACAGAATTTGTTATCCATTCAGTTTCAGTTTCAATTTATTATTTTATATAGCGCCATCTCACGACAGTCACCCCAAGGTGCTTCACATAACACACAATTCATAACAACACAGTAAATTTAAGATCAAAAAGGGCACAATAAAAAAGTAAAACACAGTAGAATAAAAGACATTACAAGGCAAACATAAAAACAGAATAAATTAATGATAAGACAGTCTAAAAAAGTGGGTCTTCAATCTTGATTTAAAAGTCTCTACCATGTCAGACTGCCTTATAGCTGCAGGTAGATCGTTCCAGAGAGTAGGGCCACGGTAGAAGAAGGCTCTATACCCCACAGACTTCTTATTCACCCTGGTAACACACAGAAACCCTGCACCCTGAGAACACAAGGGCCGCGCCGGTATGTAGGGCTTGATTAAGTCCACCAGGTAGGAAGGAGCCAGTCCATGAACAATTTTTTAGACCAGCAACAGGACTTTAAATTCCAATCTGGCAGAAACAGGAAGTAAGTAAGTAAGTAAGTAAATTTTATTTGTATAGCACCTTTCACAGACAAGAGCCACAAGGTGCTTCACAACATAAAAAGCACAATACACCACACAATACACCACACAGTGGCCAAGACATTTAAAAACATAGCATAGCAGCCCAAAACCTAAGCAAAAGCTTGTGTAAAAAGAAGGTCTTAAGTTGGCTTTTAAAAGTGTCAACAGAGTCCAGTGAGCGCAGAGAGAGTGGGAGACCATTCCAAAGCCTGGGAGCAACAGCCTGGAAGGATCGCTCTCCTCTGGTTGAAAAACGGGTGCGTGGAACCATCAACAAATTTTGATCCACAGACCTCAATGCCCTGGCAGGGGCATAAGGCTGGAAGCCTTTGAAGGGACACCAGAATGGGTATAATATGGTCAAACTTTCTATTTTGTGTCAAAAGTCTGGCAGCAGCATTCTGCACTAACTGAAGACCCCTAATGCTGGACTGCGGCAGACCAGAAAATAAAGCATTACAATAATCCAATCTGGGAGACATAAATGCATGTATCAAAGTCTCAGCGTCAGCCATAGACAGGATGGGACGAATCCTCACTATGTTTCAGAGATGGAAGTAGGCAGTCCTCATAATATTTCTAATGTGGAGGTCATTATTTCTGCCATTAGCAGAAATAACTGAAAAGATCTCACCAAGACACAGCAGGTAGTCACCGAGGTCAAAGACACAGCCATGGGGTCACAAGTACTGAAAAGCAAAAACAATGGGAGAAAAAAATCTGCATCATTGTCATCTCAGAATAATACAGCATTAGGCAGAGGAAGCACAAGAAGGCAAGCTACATGACTTAACCATCTGGCAGGGATCAAATGAGGAAGAAAGTCTTTTAAGGACACCAGGCTGACTTAATTACATTAATTGTCTGCAGGAAAACGCTGACAAAATTGATGACAATTTGAGTGGCATGCCACAGAACCAAACTCAAGCTAAACACAGATCATCAGAAAAACGTAACTGTAAGTAAGGAATAGTGACGAACAAACAAAAAAATAAATGAGGAAATTCAGCTGCATGAACAATGAAGGTGTAAAGAAACTACAAGGTTGTTCACCAAGAATCAGAGAAACTCAATGGAGGATAAATTGTAAATGAGCCCAAACCTGCACAACTGGGCACTTACCCACAGATGGAAACATATAGAGTAACAGAAAGAACTCAGATATACACATGCATGCCCATGGACATGGCATTTTGTTGCATGCTGACATTTGGCCAGAATAGCACTTTGTTGTTGTTTATATTTTACAGTCCTGTACAAATTCTAACAGAACTGTAGCATTTATCAGTAGATAAAAAAAACATCAAATTAAAAAAAATGTCCAAATTACCATAAAAATCAAACATGGGAATTTACTTTTATTTCATTGATGAAATTAAATAAATATTAAATAATTATGATATGACCAAAAAGCAAAAAAAAAAAAAAAAAAAAAAAAAGCAAGGAAACTGGTATATTTTTGTTGTCCCACCTGGCACACGACATCAAAGACAGTTGCCTGCATGATCAGTCAACAACAATATAATTGTCTTTATTAAATGGTCATTTTTTGTATAATTATTTCTGAATACTATATAGCTCACAGCTTTTCAATATTTCTTTGTCACAGGACTACATTTTAGATTTTCAAACAATATCAAAATTTCCTCTAACCCCAACCTTGATAAGTAGTTGAAGATGAGTGAGTAAGTGAATATCAAAATTGTTATTTTTTTTTAATTTTCACACTTTAATCTCAGACAAAATTGTGATTGTGAAGACTAAAGTATTTATGTTGTCAAACTGTACTCATTTTTTTCATATGTAACAGCCGCTCTGTTGGCCGCTGTTGCTGACAAGTGTGTGCAGAAAAAAATGAGAAACACTGATATATGTAATAACATCTGTGATATTATTCTGCTTATAATAATATATCTGAAATGAAAAAAAATACAAACAGAATCTAACTTTGATCATTTATACTCTTTTTGCATTTTGATAAGCTGGGTATACATTGAACACACCAAAATCTTAGATTTGGTTTGTTCATGCTGATCAGAAAAAATCTAGTCTGTGACATGTGGCAGAAGAAAATCAGATGTGAGCCACTTCAGCTTGTAATGTGAATGTAGTTTTAATATTCATTCCACCTCCTGGTTCTGATATTTGTTGCTCTCTCCCTTCATTTCTTTCCTTACTTGCTTCCCTTATTTTTTTTTTCTTATGTATATTGTTTTGTTTATTTTGCTGTAGAGTTTGCAAAGAGTGTCAGGTCTCCATTAGTGACCAGCAACCCTAAATTGCGCTGGGAGTTCTTCGCTCCATCAGGTAATCATTTATTCATTCATTGATGGGGCTCAGTGTATAAGAGGGGGTTTTCCAACAAGTGGCACTACGTCACTTACATCATTGCATTTATTAGGATATTTGAATATCTTTAATCACAAATAGATTTTGTGAATGTGATAAACTGACAAATTGCAATGATTGCAAAAAAGTCACAGTAGCCAAAATAGTTCATTTATTGCTTCTCTAATCACTCTGCATTTCCATGAAGAAGAAAAGACGTGTGCATTATTAGCCACATTTTTTTCAGATTTTGTGGTATTTGACAAAAAGAAAAGAAAAAGTATATAGAGTTTGGGAAATACAAAGGTCCATAAAATTGAACAAATGAGTGAGTGAAGTCTTATGAAACTGATCAAACCCCCAGAAACAAAATGCACAATCATGTGTTAGGATTCCATTCAAGTATTCACTTCTCCCAGCTCCTTTGAACTCATCACTAGTCATGCAGTCATTCACACCTACCCATCATTAGTAATTATTGAGTCTTTAAATCTTTCCTCTCATGTTTCATTTTTCTTGGATTGTGATTCTGTGTGTTTTGGTGTCTTATCTTTATTAGGTTTGTTAATGGAATTTAGATTTTTTTTTTTTAGGTAAAGCCAGTTTTTTTTCTTTTTTCAATCCTTTTGTGTTGCTTTATTTAATAAAAATTTTATGTCATCATGTTGCAGGTTCCCTAGTTGAGCTTCCATGACAGCCTCATGCATATATGTGGAAAACTGAGTGTCACAATTCAGCAGAACGTTTTTCATAAAGCCAGTTTTATTGTTTTATTTTTACGTGTGACCCAGGACGTGGCTGATGAAATTAAAAGTATCTCAGAAAACTCACTGCCCAGGCTCTGTTACAACTACAGACATAAACTAACACATTGAGGAAACTTATGAAACATCTGAAACCTATTTGAATCTATTTACTTTGTCATATGAATGAAGCTGGTCATATTGTCCCTGACGTACCACACAAACAGCATCACATGCAACTTTTGGTGGTCAGATCAAACTGCAAGTTTGCACAAATCTACATTTTTGTTTATAAAAGCCAGAGGGGTTGCAATTTGAATATATTTTATTTCTTTAAAATTTGGACGTCTCCACGGAGCTTTTATCATACAATCATACAAATGACTGACTGTCTGTCTTAATTTGATGAATTATTTACAACAACTTTTGTTGTTGTTTTTACTGTAGTATTCCTACCAAATGAATTAATGAATCTCAGAGAACATTTTCCTCAACTGCTTTCAAAATTGTGTGTGTGTGATGGAGTGTGTTCCTCCAGTTTCAGAAAATGCTGCTAATGCCAGATAATTACATAAATCAGCAATGTAAACATAGAAAATTCCACTTGTGTGTAAATTGGTGCTTTTTGCCAGAGGAAATTAACACAAATAACTTCCTATAATGATCATATAAGGCTACATGCCCCGCCCCCCGCGCCATACGTCAGAGGTGTCCAATCAGGAAACTGACAGAAACTGTTCCAGTCCTTCCTGCATGAGGTCCATTATTGCTTTTGGGAAAATCTTCCCCGTCCTCCCATGGTGTTTGTTGTTTTCTTTATATCCCTCAGCATTTCAAACAGCCACACTCGATATTTCTGTTTGTTTTTTTAAAATGATATAAAAATCCCATTAAAGGTTGGGTTTCATCATCTGTCTGTCACATCATCACTGACTGCCTGTCTGTAAATTGTATTTTAACTCCTGTTTTGTCTCACACTGTTTCTGCAGAGGAAATGGAGAAAGATCGCCGTGGCGATGTGAGTAAAATCTCAGTGTGTTTTTCTTCTTTCTCTCTTTGCTAAACCTGAATACCAGCAGTTTATACATACATATTACAGCAACATTTAACATTGTTTTGATTTTTATTAACTCTTAATTATATTTACCAATTATTACAGTTAATCATCCACAAAGAAGAATTTTAGAAAAAGGCCATTTCAGTTTCCTGCATGGAAAAGGGGATGTTTTAAATTGCTTAATTTCTTTAACAGTGCAAAACTGGAAGCAAAAACATTTGTTAAGAAATGGGTTCATGAAAGAACTGATTAAAAATTTAAGTGAAATCTGGAAGAATAGCAAATGTCAAGGATTTGTTGCAAGTGGGAAAATGAAAACGGCATAATCAAACAGTGCATTTTTGAAGCATTCAGTATGGTACTGTGCAAAAGTCTTAAGCAGCTGAGTGTGTTTTTTTGGGGGGGGGAATGTTTCTCATTAATATTTCAAGCAACCAAACTAAAACAGCTAAAAACAAACACGTTGAAGAGAATGTATCTATTTAGTTAAGACCTGATTGCTTAATCACCATGGTTCCACAATAATTGAGTGAAAAATAAATTGATCAACATGATGCTTTTTGTAAAGTCATGAGTTCACTTAAAATTGATTATAGTTAGTGACTCCAGATATTCTTTTATGCTTGTCACACTTTATTTGTAAATTGATATTAATTATTTTTGCACTTTCTTTGTCATCTGATTATTAGTCATGCCTATGATTTTTGCACAGCCACTCAATAATAACAATAACTGCACCCTGTCACCACATAATCAACGGTAAAACTGATATTGTGGCAAGCATTCACGTTTGTACGAAGAGGTGTTAGATATTTTGGGGACTTTGCGAATCGTCGCTGGCAGAAACCCGGGACATTCAGCTGTCATTCATGTGGTCGTACAGTTGGGGGGGTGCGGGTTTACTGTATTTCATTCTGTTGACGTAGCATGCCACATGAGGCTTTTGTAGACGACAGCTGATGCTGCTTTCACTTTTCTTTGAGCTCATCTTTCTCTTTTTCTGTCTTCTCTCTCCTTTAGTAGGCGTCCTTTGGCTAGCATTGGAATAGTGCTGTTGTGGTCGACCAACTACTTCTGTCTCCTTCCTCCCTTCCCTCTTCCTGTTCCCTCTGGTGGATGTTTGGTGTTGGGTGTTGTGCGCGTGTCTGTCATCGGCTTTTTGGGTGTGCATGAACATGTGTGTGCATCTGTGCATGCCGACGTGTGTGTGTGTTTGTGTGGCTCGGGGCTCTATCAGGTGACAGTCCCGGTGTTGCCCCAGGCAGGCGGGGTGACGCTGGTCTTGGGACCCGGATGAGGAGCGAAAGCGTCAGGAAAAGTGGCAGCAAGAGCAGGAGCGCATGCTGCAGGTACATAATCAACCTTGAAGGGTAGTGCTTGACACTGCCAAGGTTAGGGGTTCATTTCATTGTGGCGTGAGGTGCCAACACCATCATGATTATGTGCAGAATGAAGATTTTTCTAAGGACAAACAACTGGTTAAGTGGGAAAAGACCTCTCTCCAAGCTATGAATTGTGAGGCTTTGCACACATCCTAAAAAAAAAGTCCAAAGAACATAGGTTTTCAGCCAAAAACTTGATCAGTCAGTCCCACTTAATTCAAGTGAGTTCAACAAATTGACTCCAGGTACATCAAGTGGAATTCATTCAGTGTCATAGTAGTGCCAAGATCTGTATTAAGTATGTGCATGGGCGCACACATAGCTGCTCATTCAGCGATTGTGAACACACACACCCAGCGATCACATCATCAATCCAGCTCTGCTTTGCGCATACACACACATGAGGTCAATCAGGTCAGGAGGATGAGCGCAGATGTGATTGCACGACTGAGTGAGTGACTGCACCATGCCGGCTTTGACATATATGGTGTGAGTCCAGTCCATATGTTGGTTGCACTGTGCAAAGGGATGAACACAACGCTCCCTCCCACTTCGGTCCCGTGTTTGCCATCCAGACATTTGGATATCGAGCAGTCTTCAGCGTCTTTTATGGCCGACTGACAGTAGTCTGTGTCATCTAAATTGTTGTCTTCATACGCTTTGGATGCCATCGTGCAGGTGTGGACGAGGTAATGTGGCTGCATTTTGTCACTGCTGACCATGCCTCTCTTTCTCCTGACTGCGTCCGATTATGGCAGTATTTGCCTTGTCGGGCTGGTTCCTGCACATTCCTGCTATGTGTGACGGGGGCTCAATGTATCCATATTTAATTCTATGTGCAAGAGAGGGAGAAAATCAAAGTTCAGGTGTGATCAGCGCGACTGTGTGCCTGTGTGTCTGGACAGACTTGGCCGGCTGTTTATACGCTTGTCTAAAAATAAAGTCTGATGTTATGTTTTTAGATACACCAGTCCTGCAATTATCTTAAAGTCCACCTTTCTTCAAATGCAAACCCACTCTTCTCTCATGCACACGTTTATCAGTAGAGGGCAGTATTGTGCAATGGAAGAACCTCTAACTTGGCACTGCAGACACATTTTGTCCATGTCATAAGAAAAGAACATGGTCACAGGCTGCTGTTGCTGCTGTTGCCCAGATCACTGTCTCTCTCCTCAGCCAGTAAGAGGTGCATCTCACAAATCGACTCCCTTCTCCACTTTTAACCTCTGAGTCGCAGATATTCCTGAAAGTCTGGAAGCAGTCACATTCTGATTTTTAAATTCTAAAATAAAACGGGCGTGTTTGAAATGAGGTGCACTGCTGTGATTGTGCTTTGCCGCTGCCTCCCCGTCTGTCTCTGCGCCACAGCCTTTGTGTTGCTCTCTAAGTGTTTCCTCTTTCAGTCTGTCCTGCTCTTTGGGTTCTTACACAGACCTGAAATGGGCTAAAAAGTGAAAAGGAGTTTGTGCATTTGCAGGGCTTGAACAAAATCTGTCTGTATTTCTATTCAGTGTCATGTCTACGTGTCAGACAGATATCTACAGAGCTTCTCGCATGATGCTGGAGAACAACAAATGGATGCAGGGATGCACCTGTTTTACTATTTGCTAATCAGCTGGAGACTCTAAAGAAGAAAAAAAAAAGGCCAGAGGTTCGATCCCTAACAAATTCTGTGTGTCAAACTGACTTTTCATGAAACGTACCCTGAATTGCACACATTTTAACTTTCATTTCATTTAAGGTGCATCCATTCTGTCAAATAATTTCCTTCAGGATTAATGCAGTTCTTCCTTATTCTTTAAGGCCTACAACAAAAAAGGTGATATCAACCATGATTTTTATATATTGTCAACTGCAGTCATGGCACAAAGAATCCATTTGGATTCACATTCAACAATGATGTGAAACTCCATTTTTTTTGTTCTTGGTTGTCACATGAGGGGAACTGCAGATATCTCAGCAATCAAATATATCATTCAACCAAACATAATTTAAGGTTGCATAAATTGTGTAGGAGCCCTGCATGGTCTGTTTTCACCTTTTGTCCACGCCGCCTGCTTTGGTGTGTTTGTTTATTTGTTTGAAATACAAAGTATTTATCCACAACAGAACTCATTTACGTCTCACATGCTGCTGGCATGCATGCTGTTCATTGCAGTTGGAGGTTGCGTGCTGAATATCTCAGGTCTGATTCCCCCTCCTGCATTTAATCAAGTAGGATAAACTGAAAGGGAATTAAAAAGATTCTTGAAGATGCCGGCGCTCGTTTGATGCCATGTGCGTCCATGCATCTCTTCATACGTCTGTTTTTCTTCTTTCTGCCATTATGTCCACCTGCACACGATTTAGTCTCGCTGCTGGTTGAGGCCCTATGCCTGTATGTCGTGTGTCTGTTGCCATGGTAACAGGAGAAGTACTACCGTGAGCAGGAGAAGCTGAAAGAGGAGTGGGAGAAGGCGCAGAGGGAGGTGGCAGAGGAAGAGAGGAAGTACCATGAGGAGGTGGGCGAATCTTTGTACTTCACAGGATTTGAATTTTTTTTTTTTTTGTCTCAAGACAGCACACATTGTCTCTGATTTGATCTTCTGTGTTCTGAGATATTCTGTTACATGATCTTACAAACATTTATTTACCTTCCTGTTGGAAGCTGGCAGCAAACTGACAACGTGAATGCTGTTTAGCAATCTATCCTCTGTCTGTCCATTGTTCAGGTTTTTGTTTTTGTTTTGTTTTTTTATCTATTTCAAATTAGCATTTTGGGGGGAGGGTGGAATACAGCAGACACTATTTTCTTTAACTTATGTTGCTTTTTCTAAGGATGTGAAATTCTCATGTTGGCATCATTTTGCAACATAATTTTCATAATAATAATAATAATAATAATAATCATAATTCTAATAATGCATGTTTTTATGGTCTCATTGCAGTGTGCAAATGTGCTAATTATTGCAGTGTTGGTCTCAGTATAACCAGTTCATTGTGAATGTACAAAATGTATACATTCAGTGTTTTTTAAAAAAAAACTATTTGCTCTTCGTGTTTTTGTATTGGTTATGATCCATCTCATCTTCTTTTTTTTCCAACCAGGAGCGACGGATACTAGAGGAGACTGTGGCACCTCTGACTCCCCTCTCCTCAACGCTCTCCTCCCCCTGCAGAGGGGAGCACTGCTCCTCCTCTGAGCCCCATGGCACCATCGTGCGCTCACTGGCTGACTGGGAACGCAAGCAGGAGCTGCTGGAGAGACAGTCGGTGAATATAGCACATTAATTAGGTTTTGGCATTCATACTGTATTCATGAAAAGGTCTTCTGTGATTTTAAATTTTCCATTCAACCGCAGAGCTGACTTCATACTGTTTAAGTGCAGAGCATAAGAGTGAAGAAGCCAACATCTATTAAAAGACAGAATGTCTCTGAGTCATGTTCAATTTAAGATTTTTCACCAAACATTTGTCTAAAAACTAAATCTATCCAGCTATTTTGTGACAGTCAAAGAATCACTTTCTTTGATTTGGCCCCTTTTAAACCCACTTTGCCAATTGAAAAATTTGATATCTGCTTTAGAAGTTTAAATCCAGTCTTTGGTGTCGAGCATTTTGAAATCAGATGTCTAATTTAACCACATTCAAGATGACATAATTTCCAGACTATATGTTTTACTGGATTATTAGTTGCATTATGCATCATGAAGAAGAAAAAGCATAAGTCACATACATTTTTTTTAAACATGGTGCTGCTGCTTCATGCAGCAAGAAGCAAAATGAATTTAAAGCTGCGTTTACACATAACAACGACAAGTCACGAATGCTACGAAGTGCACATTCTTGGCCACTGATCACGAATGTGATGATTCGGAACAGAGGCGTCAGGTGTCCTCAGGAACTGCTGCAACCTGTTACCACGTGTTACGATTAATGGCACGTGTTGCTGGAGAATTATCAAGAACCATTATGCACGGTCAAGAATAGTGTCCTGCGTTGTTGCCATGGAGTGGCGCAGAGAGGAGGAGGAGATGGATAGAGCCAGATATGTGGCTTCATGCGGCTCTCGTCCCAGGCGTTTTCCCAAACATCAGGCACATGCAGCAGGTGGAACACCTGCAGGAGCGCGCTGAAGAGCACTGAAATGAGACTTTTAGCTGACTTGGTGTCAGCAATCAAACTGAATGCGGTACAGCAGGGTTAATTGTGCTCGCGCTTCTTCCTCCGCCGGACTGGAGGAGGTGCAGAGATGTCTGGCTGCACGTGAGTCTCCTCTCGCTCCTCTGGTTCCTCTGGCTCAGACTCATTTCTCCACGCCTCATTGGTTACTACAGCAGGTTGAAACACCTGCAGGGTGCGTCCTGAGGAGCTTTAGCAGGAACTTGTGGAACGACACTTGGCTGACTTTCGTCACTGTTTCTCTTCGGCATACTGCATCCAACGGAACGCTGTGGAGCAGAGTTACCTGTGTGCACGTGACAGAAAAACTGATTCGTCGTGGCGCGCAGTGAAATGTGACGCCGCGTTACAAGTCGTGACAGTTTCTGTGTCACTTCATAATAACGCGTGACAGTTTGGGCCCAAGAACCATCCAGGAACCACTACGAAACATTGTCGACGTTTATTAAGGATCACTACTCATCAAGATGGCTCAATACGCTCAGTTACGACCTCCATGACGTGAGACGAAATGAGGGTGGTGTGTGACATTCGTGGAAGATTTTTGGACAGTCAAAAACATGCTCCAAGAATATCATGCACCAACACGCACTATTAAGAAACCTATTCAGATGCATTAAGTCACGTTAAGAATGTCAGAATGTGTCACGAATGACAGAAAAATGACATTCGTAACGCGTCTTGCTCATGTGTAAACGCACCTTAAAGGACGTGTCACACCAAAATCAGAACAATTTAGATTTTGGCTGTTAGTGACCATCCGATGATCTGCTTGGATTACTTTGTGCACTTCCGTGACCGGTTTCAAAGTATACGGCATTCACAACAAACAGCTACGGAGATGTCCGTAAACAAAGTACTTGTGAGTACTCAGGTGTTTCTGACAATTGACGTTGCAACTAGAAACGTCCCAGCGTGTGCTTCAATGGAATGTAGCTGCTAACATTAAGAACGAAGGCACAGATTAATTCCAGAATTCACACAAGTGTGATGTCGTGTTATGATAACTCGTTTTTAAGTGATAACTGTTCATTTTGTTGCAGTCACAGTAAAAGTTGCGGCTCCAAGTAGGTTGATGTGCACTTGCAGCCATGAGCCATAAACGCAGCCTGTCAGTAACCATCTCTGCTCCAGGTTGAGCTTTGTGGACAATTAATTATGAGTGTTGTTATCAATAAAATCTAAAAAAATACATCTGCTGCCAAGGGAACCGAGCAGCTCATCAGCTTCACAGCGCGGGCCCGCGTGCACACACACATACACACACACACACACACACAGAGAGAGAGAGCTTTGCAGCACACATACATTCCAGTTCCAAATTTACACTCTCTCAAAGTTAAAAAAAAAAAAAAGAAATCTAGCCACAAAACACAAAAGGGGTAAAATTCTGAACATACCAGACTCACCGTCCTGTTATGGATTAATCTCCAAATGTAAACTTCATGCAATCAAAGAGATCGCCGCTGCTGCAGCTCTGCCTCTCTCTCAATCATGGCACGTTAAATAATGTCCATTAATTCCTGGAAATAATGTATTCTGACTTTTTTCAATGTAACAAATCCATCTCTGTGTCCAGGCAGTCTGTTTAAAAACAGTGTCAGATGTCTCGAAGTCCATGTACACAGCTTCAGTAAACCGGCATCCACACAAACAGTGCGTCACCAACGGCTCCAAACTCCGACACTCTGAAAAAGTTAAGAGTTCCAGTGTGAAGCGGGTCATCTCCTCTCTGTAAATCCGAGCCATCACATTCGAACAGCAATGCAGAAGCTTCATTTTTGGATGGAGCAGGTTCTTTTCCCTTTGTCTATCAGTCATTCGGATGTTTCTGTTTGGCTAATTAGGACGTCACACACAGAAAAATGGCAAGAATTGCAGAGTGAAACGTTTTCCGGAAGTGCACCTACTAGCGCTCAGAGTGAGAGGAATAAAATACATCAGAGATCACTAATTATTAGCACATGTATGCAGAGACACTTACAATCATGAGTACCTTTATGTTTTCTTACTAACTGGGATGATAAAAAATGTGAGACATGTCCTTTAATCAGCACATCATGAATAAACAAACACGGCATGAGCCAGCAGATGCTAACAGAATAATTAATGCTTTTGCACAAGGCACAGAGAACTAAACAGTAAACTTCTGCTTGTCACCACTGGACAGTCAAAAAGATCAAGGAGCTAAATGTGTGCATGTTTACATCACTAAATGTAGATAAACGTTTTAATTGCATTTCAGCTGTTGAACAAAGTGTACATAAGTGGAGTGCTGAATATTACGAAGGTCCTTCCCTCTGTTTTTATTCAAGAGTTCATGAAGGTTATTCCTTCATTTTATTTGAGAGTGTGGTCTTTCAGTGTGAGAGCATGATTTATTAATTTCACAAATTCAGAGCTCTCAAGTTATGATACGTTCAAGGAGTTATTTTCCACCAAATCTTGTCTTGCAGGTCATTTTGGTGGAATGTCGTGCATTAGCATGAGAGTGTGACAGCATATTGAGTCTCATACCGAATGTGAGAGACCTCATAGGACCATTTTAAAACATGAGTCTCACTCCAAATGAGTAAGACTTAAGAGCTCTGCAAATTCTCTCAGACCCAGCATGTCCTGTATTCATGATATCCTTCTTTTCTTCTTCATCTTCTTCTTCTTCTGTGGTCATTTATTGACTGTTGGTAAACCAGCTTTAAGGTGCATTACTGCCACCAACTGGATTGCTGTGTGGAACAGGAGAGTATGCAGGGAAAAGAGGAAAAAAATGTTTCTGTTAGCGAGACCAGTTTCTTTTAAGGACAAGGTTTTCCCAAGAGACCTGAGAATGAAATGTTATTGTTTCTGTCTTCGCGAAGGCGAAACAGCACAAAACATCGAGCACGAAACATCGCACTGACGGGCAGGCGTGCATGAACCCGGTGAGAGAGTTTGTACATGCGCCGCTGTCTTTCGAGCAGGAACAGTGCCAGGTGCACCACATGGTGCCACTTATGTGGTATAAATAAAAACCAGCCGGTACGTGTGGAACCACATCACGCCGCTTATGTGGAATAATTAAAAAATAAAAACCAGACAGTACTTTTGGAACCACATCGCACCACTTATGTGGAATAATAAAAAAATAAAAAAAAAGAAAAAAAACACAACCACCCACTGGACGCAAACTTGTGCCTTTTAAGAGCTCTGGATCACCAGTCAGTGACTTTACCACTGAGCTACAGAGCTGTTCTGTGAAAGATGCGGGAGTCTGCCTCATATCAGGAAGGACATGGAAGTATTACAAAAAAATTAAAATCCTACACCATATAAAAACACCACATTTATCAAGCGAGCAATATAAATATGATCTGTCTGTTCCTCTGGTGATGACCCATGGTCACAGACATACAGTCATGAAATGACATGAATGAGAAGCAGTGTGCTCTGATCATGTCCACATCTACTGGTTAGGTGTGTCCTGTCAGCCGCGCACGTATCTTGTGGACGGCACGCCACAGCACAGACACCGCGTCATGTGGAACAGAGCTCACGTGGTGATGTGATGGTCAGATCACCCGCTGAGTGTTCTGATCTGACAGTCTGTTTCAACCTGGGGGCTGTCAGTGTCTGCTCTGTGCGCGCTTGCTTGCTGCAGCTTGTCGCCACAACAGCATATATTTTTTTTATGTCCATGTAACTACAGCAATCGGACACACGCACCTCACAGTGGACAGTTGTTAGTCCATGACTGTCCAAACACAGTAGGTGTTGTGTAGCTGGATTGTCCAGAATGACAGATCACCACAGCTGCTTCTGTCGGAAGCCACACCTCCGATGAATGGCATGCACACACCCACGTGTCAGTGTGTGTGTGTTTGCAAAGCCACACTCATGGGGAACTTAGACAAATTTCTCTGCCAGTACAACAGTGATTGTCTGCAGTCTCTTGTCGTGCCAACACTGTGACTGGCCACACATTTTCTGAGTGCCATGCGAGCGGTGTTAGATGTTCATGCGTGTCACCTGGAATTTGGCCGGCCGCGAGAGCGTGCGATGGGTTCGCACAGCGCACACTTTGTCTTTCTTTGTCTTTCAGGTGCTTGTGTGTGCAAATAGTTGTAGCAAGTGTACGTGGCGTTGGCGACAGGGACGACATTACACGGTTTGCACACGATTCCTGCGCCATGCGCACTAAGTGTGCACTTCGTCCAAACTATGTGTGAAGGGGCCGTTAATGATTGGACTGAATAATTTCTGTCAACATTATATTTGTTACAGTGGCTCTCGATATGTTCTGCTGTTTCTGGTTGATTGCAGTGTTGACAGCCTCCATTTGGGTATTTACTCAATGCAATGTGAAGTTTATGACCAATCCTGAGATGAGCCCTACAGTTTCTCCCCAAATTTCTTCCAATACCTACTTGTTCCTGTATTTGGTATAAATGTCTGGCAGTTTCCTTATCTTTCCAGTAGTCCTGCCAGGTTGAACGCACATAATTTAATACTTGTTACTGAGGACAAACTGTCCAATGTAATAATTGTATTGTTGGTTTGTCTCCTGTACATTGAAGGGCCAAAGGTATTGTTAATAATTCTGCACTGTATGCTAATAAATGGTTTGAAACTCTTTTTCTGATGACTGTCACCTCCCTGGATGCACAGTATACCGGTGAACCTGCCCGCCTTGTATCTGGACTAGTGCATATGAAAATTAAGTTTGGATAGTGTTGGTCAAAGTGTTGCTGAACAGTGTGCCTTGCAGAAAGTTTTCCTGATGTGCTCTTCAGTTTCTGCAGCATGCCCAGATCTACTTGTGGTCGGGTAAATAACAGTGGAGGTTCTTGTTTTATGGCAGCTGTTATGTAGCTTAACGTTGCATTACTGCCACCTTCTGCTCTAGAGTGGGATTCAGACAATACTTCATTCAGATCAGTATACAGGAGTAACTTGTCATATGTGTACACAGTGCCATCTTGTGGCCATAGATGATAGTGCAGTATTTTTCACATAAGTCACAGGACTTATGTGAAAAGTAAAAAAAAACATGGTTTATAGTCTGGAAAATGCAGGTCTTTATTTTATTATAGGTGATTTGGATATTTTAAAGCAGTTCCAAACAAGCAAATAACTGGTGTAAATCAGGCTAAACAGAAAAGGATCAAATTTTTATTTCTGAGAATCTGACGACATAAATTAATAATTGTTTACAGATTATAATTTTGTCCATCCCTTGTTCAATTAATTGAGTAATCATTTTAGCTCAATAAAACTGCCCACTTTTGGAGCAGCCAAATTCAGGCCTCAACACCCAATATGCAAATGTTAGGGCCCTGTCCCACTGGCGTTAGGAGGATTATGCGCATGAAATGAGGAGACAAAAGCTGAGCGGCCGCACACAAAGGTGGGCGGAAATGACAAATGTCCCGGGGTGGATCAGCGAATACATGAGGAAGAAAAGCGGATATAACAGGGACAGAAGCGAAGGTGGCCGCGGAGGCGCCCCATGAGGGGTACAGACGGCTGTGATGCACTCGCTTCATCCATGCCCACTCTGTCTGCATTAGAGGATGACATTTTTCGGGAATTCCCGTGGGTCACGTGATTCCTGCGGGATTCCCGCAGGATGGGAGTCACAATTTTATCAATCCAGTGATTGGGATGGGACGGGAATAAAAATGAACGGGCGCGGGCAGGAGCGGGAATGCCAAAAATAGATGATGATTTTCATCTATTTAATGCCGCGTTCACACCAGGCGCGATCAGACGCTACAAATTCGCGGGGGTCGCGTGGCGACGGACGCGCCTCCTCCGCCCGGTGTGTCTCTCTGCTTTTGCTGTGAAAATTCACCCTGGTGTGTCATCAAATAGGAGGAGCTTCCATTCCGCTCGCCGGCTCCGGTTGTCAGTCAAGTTAACATGATGGACCTTGATCACACGGAGCGAGTTGTTGTGAAAAGCTCCCAATACAGAGAGTATCATTATTTGCTGCAGGAGCTGAGTCTGGATGACGGCTGCTTTCAGCGGTCCTTCCGCCTCTGCAGGACCCAGTTGAGGACCATCTGTCCCGTTCACGCGCGCGCATGTAAACAATTAAAAAATAAATAAAAGAAACTCCGCTGCTTGCTGCAGCTCGCTCTTCCACCAAAAAACTCTGTCATAATTGTGTTTAGAAACCAGTCACCATTTGTTTTATTATACATCTGTGTAGTTAATAAGTAAAATAATCTCCAAGGACGATTCGCTTGCGCACGCATGTAACATAAAAAGAAAAAGAAACTCTGCTCCTGCTGCTGCTCGCTCCAAAAACTCTGTCATAATTGTGAAATAAAGGACAAAAGAGACAAAAATCCTGCTCACAGGCTGCTACCACATACAGGACATGTTCACATCTTCAGTCAAACTCCAGACATCTCCACGTCACTACATATTCAGTCCCTGATTGATCATCACGGCGCAAGACATACGTGAGTGGGATGGGAGGTGGGAGCGATTTTGAGTGGGAGCAGGATGGGATTGGGAGTCATCTTTACAGGAGTGGGACGGGATGGGATTTTTTTTTTTTACTCCAGTCCAGGATTGGGACAGTATGGGATTTTTTTTCTGGGAGCGGGATGGGACGGGAGTGAAAATCCACTTCCGTGTCATGCTCTAGTCTGCATGCGCGACATACCATTTGCGACCGTGATGTGGCCGTGCTGGGCACGCATCATATCTGTTTTGCACGCTGTCCCGGTCCGCCGCCAAGCCGCGCCAAGCCGCGCCAACCCGTCGGTTGCGGATATCAGCGGATGACAGGGGATATGCGGCGCGTTGGTTGTGTATGTCCTGCGTATGTTTTCAGTATGTGTTCAGGCAGTGATGCGGATCACATTCGCAGCAGGATTTTAGAGCCGCTCAAAAATCCTGGCTGCGGACATGCGTGCCTCTGCGGATGATCACGGACGTGTTCGGATGGCGGCCGACTCATACAGGAATGTTACACGGTTATTGCAGTTGTTTGGCAGATGTGGGCCACTTTAGTGCGCATTCCATCCGCAAATCCTCCTAAACGCCAGTGGGACAGGGCCCTTAGCTTCACAAATCCTTACACGTGTGCATATGGCAACTGTTCTCTGTTTGTGATTGGACGACACAGAGGGCAAGCACAGAGAGCGTCGAATGGAGGTGGAGAGAGAATGACAGGACGACTGACATCAGCACTGCAGACGACAGCATGAAAACCGCCAGAAGGTTGGTAAACACAGTCGCAAAACAGAAGGAAATGTGAGACATTTTATCTGACAGGAGATGGGATTGTGCAGCCTCAGGAGACATTAAACTCATCACGACTGTTTGGGTGTGGCCTCAGTGTCTGATGGTTGTTACCAACCCTGTGATAAAATGGAAACATCAGTGACATCAAAGATAATGTGAACAGTATAGCCTTTATAAATGTTAATGATAAGACAGGTTTTTTTCAGATTGTGTGTTGTATTTTATTAATGAGTGAACTATGTTAATTTAGTGGTAAGTAGTAGTATTTATCGAGCCCTGCTGTATCTTTTATATAATAAGGGGAAGTAGTCTGTGTAACTTATGAAGTAAATGGCAAGAAAATGTAAAAGTAATTATAACTGAGTGGGTCAGAGGAACTAAGAGACTGTCATTAGTTATCTAGAGTTCTAGCGCCATAACATCATTTATTAAAAAAAAAAAACTATTTGATTCAAATGTGATCATAAAGGAAAATTTAACATTCTTTTCAAATCACGGTAAACTTAATATTCTGGTCGCATAGTATCATAAAATAAAACTTATTCTCGTCCAGTGATATAATAAAGAAAAAAAATATTCTTCTTCCCTAATGACATCATAAGGGAAAATCTGAGATCCCAGTCCTGTGATATAATCAAGAAAAACCTATTAGTCAACCCTAATGACATAATAAAGCAAAATCTGACATTCTGGTCTTGTGATCTCATAAAGCAAAACCTAACATTCCAGGTTATGACATCAAGGTCAAAGGTCAACATTCTGGATGAAAGATCAGTGTCAGAAATAAGCAATCAAAGGGGATCAAAAGTCAGGATTAAACGTGAGTGTTGAAGGCTTGAATTTAAACAAAAAACAAGCTTCAGAGATGTGGAAGAGGTATCCGTGCTCACTCTTGCACGCTTCTACTTCCAGTATTATTTTCATTATTGTGATAAAGGCTTCTGTTTGTGATATCAAACAGAAATGTTTTTAACATTATTTCTGTCATCTCCAGCTCCTTGAGTCAAAACAGTTTTCAAACGGACATGCCAAGTCAGAGTGTGCAGAACAGCCAAAAGGTTTCCCCTGTGTCCACAAAAACTTCCACTTCAAGCTTGAAGCAACAAGACGTCTTTGACAACAACAAGCCAAACCGGCCCGCAGGAGACCGAAGGTTTGTGATAACCATCCTCATCCATGTGTACACATGCTAAATATCCTGACAATTGGTCTGGGCAATGGGTTGGAGCTATGCTGTTTGTAAAGTAGTGACACATTTTGAGGGAAAATGGTGAATATGTGGGGTGTGGCCTCCCACACACATCAGTATATTTTATGGCAGCTATGGATATATTAGGGGAGACTTGAAGTTGACTCTTTCTTAATTGGGATATTTTCAGATTTTTTATTAGATTTTTTTTCTTTTTTTTCATAATGAAAATGTTGAATCTAACATAGATGAAGAAACCATCACATATGGGGCAGAACTGCCAAAACAGGATTGAAGGCAGAAGATTTCAACTTTTGTTTTAGATTGGCTCGGGACAAAAGATGTATTCTGAGTACGTCTAGTTTAGGAATGAATCTATAACCACTGGCTGCACTTTGCATGCTTGGCCAGCAGGTGGCGGTGTTTAGCTTTACTGACTCCTCACTCTTCTTCCATGAAAAGATGACCTGCATTCAAGCTGCTGTAAGAATGATTCAATTTTATCCGAACATGCCTGAACAGACTGAAGCTGTTCAGCTCGTTGCAGCTGGAACAAGTTCTGGAACTTATGACCAGTGGGATCATTCTAGTTGTGAGTCGTTGTCATCACCATCGTCCTCATCATCATGTTGCATATTGCTGTCCATTTCCAGGAGCGGTCCCTTTAATAATAACATGGATCGCAGGTCATCACATCCATCCGCAGGGAGTCCAGCATCTCCAGACACACTGCCGCCAGGAGCCAACAGGTACCGCCTCACAAACACAGGAGGAGCCGAGTGGGCGGCACTGTCATTTCCTGCTGCTTCTCCACCCATCTCATAACAGGCACCAACTGCTGTTGTAATCATCTTCCTCCACCCTGACAGGAATGGATGCAATAACCAGAGGATGGCGCTGCAGAAAAGTGGAAGCTGTTAATTTAATATGTTTCTTTGTTTTTGCAAGAATAATTTATATTCATGGTCAAATATTTCATCCTTCTGCAGCACCAGGGCACATGTTATAAAAGCAGAATCAAAAAATTAGCACCCATATGATTCCAAAAGGGTGAAGGAACGACGCTCAGCGCTTTGCAGGGAACATATGCAGACAGAGCAGCACAGGAAATCATAGTCAAAATTAAAGGAGCGGCAACAGAAAAGCTGGAATACAGCAAACCAGTAGGGAGCAGAAAGGGAACAGAGGAGGGCTGTAGGATGGACAGATAAATGTGGGTGGGGAAAGTGTTCGTATTACCCTTGAGCAATGTCTTTGAAGGCCAGGTTCCTCCTGCAGTGCAGCTCCTGACTTGTGTGTTTGGGGGTGAAGTGACTCGAACATCGGTCCTCATGGAAAACACCAACAAGCATGTAAACATACAGATTTCAGGTGTTTATGATGTCATAATGGTAGGATATTACAGAAGTCAAAGGACAACAGATGTTTCAGCTCACCAGTAATCATTTCAGCTGGGATCCAGCCATCCTCAAAATATCATTAAATGTGTCCACTTTTTTTTTTTTTTTAATCTTGTGGTGAAACAAACAGACAGAAGTGGTCACATGACCTCAGCCCCACCTCTAGAGATGCTGTATTGAGATGCAGTTGTAGTTGTGGTGTGATCCAGCGGTGCATAGGTAGGCTGGTGGTAGGCAGCATCTGCTCAGGTGACATCCACGTGGTTTCCCTCATTAAGGTCTTATATCTGCAACACATACTGTTGTGCCCCGCACACACATGCTGGCTGACCTGCTGTGTCTTTTTTGCGTCATCCCATGTGATACAAGCTTTAAGCCTTTTTCCTGCGAGAGGATCTGTCTGCAGTACGTGCACTCTCTGACACTTACAGACTCTGTCTCGGACATCACATGCACACAGTTTTTTTTTTTTAGTAAGGTAGGTTGTAACTAACCCTAACCTTACTTTGCATTCAGGAAGTGATTCCACCATTACATTTTCCGTTGTAGCAGAGTGTGCACATGGCATCAGAGGAGAGAGTGCAACTTGCACGCTTTGCCTCCTGCTTTTCCTTGCTGTTGTGGTCCTTCCAGTCACAGTTTTGGCTTTTTGGATGGCATTTTTTGCTTTTATGTCATCAGTGTTGAATTCTATGAGGTGGATGCACATGCACGGAGTGATAAGAAGTGGAGGGTGGTTTTCTTTGGTCAGCTTGGATGGTCCAGCCCCTCCCTGTGTTCTCTCATGTAGAGTTGTGGACAAAAAAAAAAAAATTTTTTTTTTTTTGTAGAGTAATCGAAGTGAGTCTCTCCCAGAGCTGCTGTTATGACAGCGCAGGAGACAACAAGTGTCATAATCACATAATGAGTGATAGTTCGACATCAAGCCTAAAGTATCTTTGCAGTGAAGGAAATGTGATTGAGTCTGTGTCACACTTATATTCTACATGTGGCATACAAATGTATCTGATCAGGAGAATGTCAAAGCTCTGGAATCTCTTCTTATTTTAACTGTATTTTTTTAATCAATTTTTCCTGACAGAAAAATGTAAATAAATGTCACGCTGTACCATTGCATGTTACATTTTACATGGTGTGTAGCGTGTGTAGTGTCAGATGATCTTTGCTGACATGACAGAAAAGAGCCTTTAATGTTGCCAAAGTAGGACAGAACCTCAAATGTAGACCTCTGAGTGTGTGTGTGTGTGTGTGTGTGTGTGTGTGTGTGTGTGTGTGTGTGTGTGTGTGTGTGTGTGTGTGTGTGTGTGTGTGTGTGTGTGTGTGTGTGTGTGTGTGTGTGTGTTTGTGTTTTAAGGTCTGTCAGTGGGAAGAAGCTGTGCTCCAGCTGCGGGCAGCCGTTGGGGAAGGGTGCGGCGATGATCATCGAGACGCTCAGCCTCTACTTTCACATTCACTGCTTTAAGGTCAGACGTTTACTGTAGCACTCTGCTTAATGATGTGAAAGACTGAATCTCATTCTGGTTCATTTTCGTATTCTGAGTAACCAGCACGAGCATCAGCGCTGCCTGCACAGCAGCACAAAAATGAGTAGAATACATGTGAGAAGCACCGCCAGTAATAATAACAATAATTGACAAATGACTAATTAATTTGTGGCATCTAGAACACTTGATTTTATTTGGCAAAAACTAAATATAAATGAAATGCAAAAATTTTTAATTGCCAGGGACAACACAACAAATCTAAGACACTTATTCCTATTGTTTTTAGTCACAATTTCCACACAAACTGAATGAGTAGTTGTAAAAAAAAAACATACTACATTTCACAAGGTATTTGGACAGTGGTTGTATTTTTGCAGTCTTGCCTCTGTGCACCATCACGGTGTACTTAAAATGAAACAATCAACTTGTGCTTGTAGTGTAGCGTTTCAGCTTTTTTATACACCATCCCTCCATTTTTAGAGACCATAGGTATTTGGACAAACGAAATATAGTGGTTATTGTTCATGAAAACCATTTTACAGCCACTTTTCTTTGGACAACTCAGTGGGATCGATATAAGAACAAGTCGCTGAAAATATCTTTTGACTTTATTTTCTGAAGAAATACAAATGGCGTGGTACTGCATGGTAAATCTGTCTGGAAGAAGCAGTTCTCAAAACTGTGAGAACTGCTTCGTCCAGGACTGTGCTGAAGCAAGCTGGTTCCATCAGTATGCATCTCCTCCTCAGCCAGCAACGCTTATGTTGGCTGTGGCACGTGTACCATATGCAGGATAGCCACATCCCAAAGGACATCATCTATGGAGAGTTGGATTCAGGACGCCGTCCAGTAAGTCGCCCAGCACTGCGCTTCAAAGATGTCTGCAAACACGACATGAAACTCACTGAAATTGATCCAGATAACTGGGAATCACTTGCCGAAGACCACAGTTTCTGGCGTCATACCATTTACGAAGGCCTCAAAAGGGGCGAGGACAAGCTTAACCAACAGTCAGAGGAAAAAAGACAGCGTAGAAAGCAGAGACGAAGACAACAACCCCTAGCCCCAACCCTGCCTTCCGAGTTTACTTGTGATCTGTGCAGAAAGGACTGGCACGCAAGAATTGGTCTGCTGAGTCATTTAAGACGCTGTTCCCAACAGGACTGACCGAACTCAGTGGAACTGATATAAGAACAAGTCACTGAAAATATCTTTTGACTTTATTTTCTGAAGAAATTCAAATGGCGTGGTACTGCATGGTAAATCTGTCTGGAAGAAGCAGTTCTCAAAAACCTTTACCGTGCAAGAAGGAGGCTAGTGAGGGAAGCCACCAACGCCAGTGGCAACTCTGAAGGAGTTATCAGTTCATTGGCTGTGATTACAGAAACTGTGCATTGGGCAACTTTTGCACCAGAGAAGGATCTTCACACAACAGATCAAATCAAGCCTCAGGTTTCGCGTGTGCCTTTAGGCAAACTGTTGCTGAAGTTTCACGTGTTATTTTTGGCTGCTGCTGATGTCTGCTCTCCCTGCCAGAGTTCCACCATGGTGGGAGGGGCTAGACAGTCCAGCCATATGCATCTGTAACAGCACTGAACCAGATGATGTGAAGATAATGTGTTACCTGATGCTAAGAGGTGTTTTTCTTGGCGACGGCATAATTCCAGACAGAAAGTTGATGAGAATAAGTCCAAATAAAATCACGTTCAAAGTTGCACAAACCAGCTCTACCCACTGTGGGAACATTTTGGCTTTAGGCTCAGTCAGACTATTTTTGTTATTTAAAGGCTCTCTGTTTATTCAAGGATGATTTTTATCAACAAAGCTTGAGTACATTTTATTTATTTATTATGTTTTATTTAACTGGGATATTTTAATGTTTTACACAAAAACGTTCAAGGCTGTAGTTGCTTTATAGTTGCAAAAAATGGTTTTAAAATGACAATCATTTATTGAAATTATTTCTGGGACAATATATCACCCAGTAAAACTAATTTTTGTAACAGGACAACAGTTGTACTTGTTTTTATTAGTTTGTTCAGAATTTCTTTTTGGCGTTTTTGACTGTTAGGTCATTTTGAATTGTGTCTTTTGGCCTCTAGTGGGTCTGTTTTGCCATCACCACAGTGCTACAGTGTCCACTATAAGTGAAAACCATTTTCGAAAATGATGTATGAACGTTACAGCTTTGACACAGTTGTGGCTGTTTAAATCTGCATTGAGACGTAGACATTAATAAGGTCGAACCTGAACTGGAACATTCTGAGCCTGCAGCTGAGCTCTCTGTGTCTCTGCAGTGTGGAGTGTGTAAGGGACAGCTCGGTGACACCACCACGGGGACGGACGTCAGGATAAAAAATGGCCTCCTCAACTGCCACCAGTGCTACATCCGTTCCCGCTGTGAGTCTCTTTTTCTTGAATCTGTCTCTTGCTTTTAGGCTGCTTCCACATGATATGGTGTGTTTGTGCCGAAGAAACCGTTCTGTCCTCCGCCTGCCTCTCTGCCTCCACTCCCTGTGCATGGAGGAAAGTGTTGCCATGGCAACAGATTTCTCCTCTTTCCATTTTGTTCCAGTTTTAAGCCTGGATTGTGTCTGGCTGCAGATGTTTTTGCCATGCAGTCACTTTCCTGATCTGCTTGCCTGCGATGTTGTACTAATCTGGTAAATTGCACCGTATGTATTTGTATTTGTATTTGTATTTATTTATCAAGGGACAGTGCATGTTAAAAAGACAATGTACAGAGACACATCCATAACAGGAGCAGTCCCCATATGGGCACATGGCCCGACATAAAACATAGGTCAAAGGCATCCATAGTCACCCCATCTCTCTCTCTTACACTCCAGGCACACACACACAGCAACACACTCCAGACCCATACACACAGATGGACAAAATAGACAAATAATATTAAAAAGGTTAGGGCAAGTCCTCGCTCTCATTTCATTCAAATTGCTTAGACACATCCTCACTGTCATTCCTTCAAAACCACAGTATTTACACACTATTTACAAGATACAGGTATAAATACAATTGCAGGTCCCCGGCTTATATGCAAAACGCTTTGTTTAAAATTAACCTGTGTGCAAAGGGGCTCAGTTCAGTTCATTTAAATCTAAAATAAATATGATTACAGATACCCAACTTGTGTGCATAAATGCTCAGTTTTGTTCATATAAATTCAATTGTGAGTGCAGACTTGCTTGTCCAATAGCCATGATTTCAATTGCTCAGAGAAGGAGCTGAGTGATGGCAGTTCGCGTACAGTCACTGGGATGGTGTTCCAGGTTTGAGAGGCGCGGTAAGAGAAAGTGGCCTGTCCAAAGGCACTTTTTCTAGATGGAATCACACAGTCATCTCTAGAGCTCGCTCTTGTATGTGTGTTTTTAGTCTTTTTAATAAAATCGTGTAATGGATAAGGGGCCAGTCCATTTAGAATTTTATATACAAGAACAGAGTCTGCGTATTTAACCATACTCTCCCAGCTTAATATATTGTGTTTTTTTAAGATAATACAATGATGGTGAGTCTTCGGTTTTCGATCTAGGGTTTTAAGGGCTTGTTTATATACTACTTCGATGGGTTTTAAAGTAGTTTTACAGGCTGAAGCCCAGCTTGTCAAACAATATTTCATATGAGATGTAATCATTGCATCGAGATAGAGCTTAGCTGCCTCCAGACTTAGATTATTTCTTATATGTTTGAAATTAGACAGATTCAATTTAATTTTATTCATCACTTTTTTCACCTGTTGTTTAAAATTGAGTTTTGAATCCATAATAACTCCCAGGTATTTGAATTCATTGATTGTTTCAATTTGCATTCCTTTCACTCTTATAGGAGGATTTGCTTCAGTATGGGGATTTTTTTTTTTAAAAACATACTGACCGTTTTTAAAACATTTAAAATAAGTTGGGATCTCTGCAGTTTGAAGCAGTTGTTGTGATAAGTTTCCTGAGAGGGCGCTGTTTTAGGAAATAACATGAAAATCAGTAAGACATAAAAAAATCATCCTGGATTCAGCATCTTGTGTGACTGAAGACCTGCTGCTTCCTTTTTGTTCCCGTCACCCAGAAGCATAAAAATGTTGTCCATCCATCCGTGTGTCCCGGACCAACATAATACTTACAATAACTTTCCACAGGTTGAGTGAAGGGACACCAATTTTGCACTATATATGCACCTCGAGGATTTTTGTCAAATTCAATGATAGGTGACCTTGATCTAATTCTCAAGGTCAAAAAGCAAATAATAAAAATAAAAGTGAAAATGCAGTACTCACAATAACTTTTCATAGGTTGAGTGCAGGGCCACAACATTTACACTACTTGTGGATCTTGTGGATGGCTTGCATGATTCAGTGATGAGTGACCTTGACTAGCTTTCCAATGTCACAGCAAAAAAAGAAGGGAGGAGGAACACAATATGAGCAGTAACATTCCACAGGCTGAGTGCAGGGCCACCAAATTTGCACCATTTATACACCACATGGAGGTCTTGTGTTCTTGGCAGTGGCTTCAACATGCCACCAGAGAGCCATTCTGTTACTGCACTTTGTGATAAGCACCACCTCAGGCAGGATATCACAAAGCCAAATCACCTTCACGCCAGCATCCCTGACTTTAGATTCACCTTGCTGCCCTCTCATCTGCTGTCCTGTGCCATGACCCCATTCCTGTACCTTACACAGACCACTTTTCCACATGGATCACCACCCAGTAGTGCGGGTAAGGGACAATGTGCAGTGCTTATTACTGCCAACTGCCCATCACGAGTTCATGCACTTGGTCAATCAAGCACACATCCATCATGGCTATCAATGGTGCGCATATGAGGACATTCTTCTGAAGAAGGACACCGCACTACATGAGTGAAGGAGGACACAAGGCCTTTAGGCCAATATCTACACCCCCCCCCCCGCTTTTTTTACATTATTCTACTAACAAACACCAATGATCACATGACTTCCTTAATTGATGCAATAGACTTAATAATAAATAATATAAATGATCATTCAGGCTGCATTTCCACGTTTAAAAAGTATTTTCTATCATCAGCGGTACATTTTGTTCAACACTTACAGTATGCAGTAGTAATAATATTAATAATGATGGTAATATGTATCTTTTTCTTCTTCTTCTCTCTTTCTTTCATTTGAAGCGGCCGGGCAGCCAACCATGTTGTGACGGTGGACAGAGAAGCGTGATCCCATCTGTGTTTCACCACATCATCCGCAAAACATGCTTATTTCTTTGTGTGTCGGGATCTTTGTGTCCTTTGCAGCTCAACAGCCAATGAAAATTCATCATGTGGGGCTGAGCAGGGATTGGAGGACAGTGGCATGTTAAGAGGAAAAAACAAAACATGTTTCTGTGGTGAGATATGTGAGTGAAATTAATCACACTCTGGATTTGATTGGTCTCTCAGTGAGACACTGTCCTGTTTTAATTTAAAGTCGTTCAGTGGAATTACAGTAACACATATTGATGCTTCAAACACACAGAATGCGGTGTCAGAATAAACACAAAATAATAAGATTTTACTCATTTTACCTGCAGTCATGCATTTTCATTCTGGTTTTTTTTTCTGTTGGAGAAAAATGCCAGCTTTAATGAAAATACAGTGTCATGTGAAAGGCTTAAATTAGTGATTCTCTTTAATTTCAAGAAACATATTTTCTTAATCTAATGTATTGATCTGAAGAGTGAAACCTGAAAGGAAAAGTGGAGATCATATATATATATATATATATATATATATATGTGTGTGTGTGTGTGTGTGTGAAAAGGTTTATCAAAATAAATAAAAATATGTTTAAAAATCCATTCAAGAAAATAAACATTTTAAAGATTTTAAAAAATTAAAAAGCTGATTTAAATATTTTTGAAAAAATTTGGGGAAAAAGAATTGATGAAAGAAGTTCTAATAAAGAAATTTGGATTGAGGAAAATAAAGTGAAAAAACACTATTTTGTTTAAGAAAAAAAAAATCTGAAAAATATCTAAGTAATGATGTTTGAAAAGACTTTTTAAAAAAGATCATTGTCCAAAATAAGTATCTTGAGTCAAGGATAAATTATAAAATTGTCTACTTTTGATTTGTCATCTGTCATCATTTGTCAACTGACAGCTTTTTTTAATTTATTCTGAATTTTCTCAACTTAATGTCACTAACCTAAACTTTTTACGTTGAATATTTAGATCTGAATTTGTGGTTTCAATTCACAGTTGATTAAAAAAAAAACTCATCTCTCTTTGACACTGCTTTTCTTCCGTATACCTCCAACATGTTCAGAATAAAACATTTTAATATAAATAAATTCATATTAGTTCTAGGAATATCACGTTGTGTTTTTTTTTTTGTTTTTTTTTTTTATCAGCTGTGTGACTGAAAAAAAGACTTTAATGTGCCTTAGGAAGCAAAATAATGCAGGAAAAACAAATGTCTGTTGTTTGCTGACTTATGAGGATTGAAGGAGAAGGGTTCTGCCAAATTTTCAGTCCTGACTGCAGACAGCCAGGCTGCACCTCCTCTACATCACTTTTTTTTATTCCATTTTACCCATAAATCCCTCCACTCTGCCATATTTTCTGTGTGATTCTGATTTGTAGTGAGACAACCAGAACAACATCCAATACTCTGCCTCAAAACACACATTTTCATACTGTATATGTACTGCAGAGTGGGAGAAAAAAAACTTCTACATGTATAGAACTCTGGATGCTGATAATTGAAGTTACTTTGATCATTGCTCAATTGTAGGGTTACTCTACCGAATAAAAAACTTAAATGCAGATTCCACCGGACACATTGTATAAAAAGCAGAGACAAAACCACCAGCTGCACCAATATTTTTTCCTGAGTGAAATTTAAGGTCAACTGCACATTTTATGTCACTCGCTGCTTTCTGAAATTGTGTGACGCGAGCTCTGTCATATTTTTGTGGATGTAAAAATGCACGTTTAAGCCAAAAACACATGATTTGCTGTATGAAAGCAACCAATAGCAGCACTCTCCTGGATTTGCTGAACTGCATCCTGTAGCCATTCTTTGTCCTTTTTCCTGCCAGATTATTTCCAGTATTCTTAAGCGTCTCTCCTGAGTGTGTATTTAGTTGTTTGTTTGTTTGTTTTTCATTAAGTTTATGCATAAATTTCAGCTGAGTCTCTTATAGCAGGATCTTTGAGGCAAGAGTCTTAACAAGTATAGTTAGGAAAAGAAATCTTTATGAATGTTCTGTATTTATTGTAATATTCAGCTATCTGAAATATAGCTTATTTGATGTATAAATGCAATGGCATTTATAGCATATTGTATGTTTATAAATAAAATGTTATTAATTCAGACTCTTTCTGTGTGAAAATGTCTGTTTTGCTTTCTGTTTTTTCATGTAAATGCGCAACTGCATAGAAATTAATTTACATGGGGGAAAGTGAAAAATGCTTTAAAAGTTTTTCTTTTTTAAAGGAGGCAGTGTGTGTGTGTGTGTGTGGGGGGGGGGAGATAGAATTTTTTTTTTTAATGCTTTTCAGCTGGTGATCATTTTGGGCCTATTTGAATTGAATTATGAAAAGTCAATAAAACTTAGTTCTTTTATAGTGTCCTTTTTGTTTGCGTGTTTGATTTTTTTTGTTTTGTTTTTTTATTGGGGGTCTAGTTTGCTTTTTTTGTTTGTTTGTTTTTTCTCCCCAGTGTGGTTTGAACATTGCTTCAAATGAATGTTTTTATCTGTGTGATTGGTGAGATTTGCAAGATTACAAATAGTAATCATACTTATTTTGGTGTACTGACATTCAGTTTCAGGCATTTGCATTAAAAATCAGTAAAATATTTAAATGTATCAAGTTTTAGTCAGGAAAATATTATCATCGTCATTATTATTATTATTAGCTTATCTATTAAGTGTAAATGCTGTCCCTGGTGCTGAAATCGCTGAACCTCGAGGCTTTTCATTTATTCACTTAATTTTTCATTTAAATTTTTAGAATTCTGCATTGAAAGAATTTCTAAACCTGCACAATATGTCTGAGATTTTTTTTTTTGGGGGGGGGGGGGGGGGGGGGTTATATTTCTCCAAAGAAAACATGACAAAACAAGTTGGACTACTATTATTATTTTTTATCTTCAACAACCATTTCAATGGTACACCTGGAAAACTATGTGCACATGTAGAAATATTTCCTTCTTAAATATAAGCATTCATTACCTACATATAAATAACTTTCAGATCCTGGACAAAACATGTTACATAATGCTCACAAAATGGGAGTGAAATCGTAAAATCAGACAAAGAGACAACATGCAACTTATATCCAAATAAATACAATGTTTGCATCCATTCCCTTTTTAGCCAAAATAAATTCTTCAGAGGGAATTTTGTAAAACATCGAAAAGACTGTCTGATGGATCTACGAGGGGAATATGGTCAACTAGAGGAGACAATAATACGTATTAACACTATACAATTTGAGCCACAAAAACACCGCCGTAGAAAGACACACAAAACGTACAGATTCCTGTCAGAGGTGAACATTGCAGTTATTTGTGCCTTTTTCCCGAGGAAATACCGATAATTTTAAGAAACTAAACTCTCAGCAGCCCTGGAACCAAAAAAAAAAAAAAAAAAAAGGCGCAGCAGGCAAACTGTGTAAGGAAGAAAAGAAAAGCAGAATATTGGTTATTTCAGGGCGGGAGAGGGGATCCTCAGTCATGGGTATTAAACGTCTCTGCTGAACAAAGCAGCTGATGAACTCTGACATAACGTGACTAAACGCTGCGCACTGGTGGCGCCGTGTGCGTCAAGTGCGCAAACGACTGTTCGCTCCAAAAATGCTTCATCTTAACAAGTCACTCGATCCAGTTTGTCTTTGAATACGAGGAGGCGCTTTTGCTTTTGGAAAAAAAAAATATGACACAAATGGTCTCAGCAGGAGAGTCGACAGCAGACATTCTGCTTTCATTTGGGGTCAAAGTTCACTTCTATAAAGAAAATGAAAAGTGGTTATTAGACACTTCATTGACATGTCAAGGTGGACATTTTCACAGCACAAGAAACGGCGCAAGGCATCGAAATAAAATAACAGGGTTGTCATCTTCTGTTTAACTGCTTCTATTGTTCTCAGTCTCAATTGCTTTTCAGTCTCCAGGGAGGATCCGCCTCTTGACGCTGCATTAGAACATGCTGGTTTTTACTAACGTGGCTTTGGCTCCGTTCTGTCTTTGCAACGACGACAGTACGCTGGCGAACGGCCCGCCCAATGAGTCCGGGATAGAGGTGATGGTCCCCGGGGCGGTGGCCCAACCTTGGCTCGGTGCGGTCACCCCCATGCCGGTAGACACGGAGGTCTTCACTGGGTCCACCTGTCCGGCGCCGGTGGTGTTGACTTGGACTCCGGTGGGGCTCGGCCCGCCGCAGTTAGAGGTGGCCACGGGGTTCGGACCCGGTCCTCCTGTGCTGTCCGGGTCGGTGGATTTAGCGTCTTTGCTGTCTTCATCTCTGGAGTCTGTCTTCTTCCCAGAACTGGACTTGGCAGCCGCTGCGGCCGCCGCAGCCGCCCGCTCCTGCTTGCGGAACTTGGCGCGTCGGTTCTGGAACCATACCTTTAAAAAAGATTATTTTATACTTTAAAAATAATCTGCACTCATTTTAAGCAATGTTCTCGTTTTGTATTTAAATATGTTTTCAAATAGACTCATGCAATTTTCATGCGTTTTGATACGTAATTGCGAAAAAAAAAATTCTAAAGCCTCTACTTTGCGCACAAGTGCGTGTTATAGAGCGCCTCAGAAGTCCGTACTTTTTATATCAAATCACCAGGTATTAACCTCAGCAAAATCTGCCATTTGGCACAATATGTTAAAAATTATTCGTATTTGGATAATAAATCCAGCCGTGCGTAATTGCGCGTAATGGAAGCTGTTGGCGCTGCCCGACTTGTCTGCGTACCTGCACTCTGGCTTCAGTCAGGTCGATTTTGAGTGCCAGCTCTTCTCTGGTGTAGATGTCCGGATAGTGGGTTTCGGCAAAAACCCGCTCCAGCTCCTTCAGCTGTGCGCTGGTGAACGTGGTCCGGATGCGCCTCTGCTTCCTCTTCTCGTTCAGTCCGCCGTGATCAGTGAAGAGTTTGTAGGGAACTGAAAATGAAATCACTGTCAGATGTGGGGAAACATATGATGTTGTCAAAAGGTGGCAAATTCAAATTAGATAGTTGTCTAAAATCCGGTTAGGACGCCGCAGCCGAAGCCTTCAATTCTATTACGCTTTTGATTATCTGCGAATTGATAACGTGGTTGACCTGTGATTCGGTTAATTGTAATGTTAAACTAATTGTTGCTCCTCAGATTGAGGCTCAAGTTTGAAAACTTGTCATAATGTTGCCATCCGCCCCGCTTGTTCCTACTGTAACTCCAATTCGGTGTCAATAATGAGCTTTACTCTTTGGTTATCTAATTATTTTCCAAGCTTTATGTCTCATCGCAAAGTAAATAAATTATGCCGATCATTTTGGCAACTTAAGATAATTCTGTTGGCGGTTTTGGGTGAGACTGGGATAGTATAACCTCGTAACCGAATTACCGCTTGCCTGCAATCGCTTCTAACGTGATAAATTCTTTCATTTGTGTAAGCAAATTTCGTTTGGTAAATACTAAACACATTTCCATTTTCAAATGCAATCAAGGCGTCCTATAATACGCCCGGGCTGAAGCTGCCGGAACCGATGCTTACCTGCGGCGTACGGGTTGCTCTGGTGGTCCCGCAGAGTCCCCAGGCTGCAGGAGCCCGGCGTGAGGGACGGACAGCCGGAGGTGGCCCCGAATGTGGTCCTGATGGGATTGTACTGAAAACCGCTTGCCTGACTGCACGAGCTGAAGTCCGCATAGGCTGACGCCAAGCTGGAAGTGTCCATCCCGGCCATACATGACTCGTAGGCGGAGGAATTTAGGTAAGAATACTCCATTTTATACATTTGAGAAGGCTCGGTGGAGTTAGAAAGCTGCACTTCCCGGGAAAAAAAAAATGTGAAAGAAAACCCCCCCCCAAAAAATCGGGTCAGAAAGAAAAATAAATCAAGATGAGAAGGTTTACGCGCGCTTTGGGGGAGAGATGACTTGTTGGGTTTGAACTGGTGGGAAGGAGGCTGGACGAAGATGTTGACTGCTCGGCGCCTGCTCCAAAACTGGCCTCCTTTATACGAACCTAGCCCTGTTTTATGAAAAGCCCCCTAAGAGCCGCCTAGCCCAAGGTCTCTAGAGCATATAGTCCTCATAATAAACTTGGCTCTTTCCGCTTGGACAATAGCAAAGCGTTTGGTCTTATTGCTGGCGCTTTTTTACATGACAATAACTCATCAGTCTATTGGGCTGGCACTGGGGGCCCGGGCTGTCCAACCTCCCTATCATTGATCCCCTGCATCTCTAATTAGAATTTAATACCACGCCATTACGCACCCCTCCACCGGCACCCCCTCCACCCATCCTCCCCACTCCTCTCCAACCACCATCTTGCCCTTTAATTCAATCACACCACTTGGAAATAATGAAAGTTGGGTGACGATTCTCCCTGATCCAATTTTCTCCAAGCTTTTAAGCCTTTTAAGCGACCATATACCTTGGGCAGGATTTCACGTAGTATTCCCCCTCCGACTCTCTTTGCGTTCCGGCTGCTTTCACTCTCTTTTTGGATTTCAGACCTCTTTGCTCTCATGTTCATTTGAATGTTTTGGGGAGAAAAAAAAAATCTGGTGTTTTAAAATCGGGTTTCCTCGCCAAGCGTACAGCCTGACTGAAATTACTTGCTGTTAATCTTCTTGCTCTTATCGCGCATCTGTATGTTCGTAAATTAAGATTTTAAGTGCTGAATAATCGGCTAAAACGTAAACACAGGTGGATTTTTACGCACGACTTGCGCACAAGTCCAATCCATAATAACACAGCTGACTGCGCCATCACACCTTTAGTTATTTTACCTTATTTCTTCTTTTTGGTTTAAATTGTGCGGGCCATTTTTTAAAGTGGAGAACTACGATTTCAGTGCTTTATAGGAGGATATAGTGCACGCACAGGTGGATTTTTACGCACAGTGGCACGCCACTCACACCCTCCCTTTCTCGTTTTTTTTTTTATTCCACCTTACATTAAATGCACAGTTTATTCAAACTTTATTGTTTATATTCCTTAATTAACATTTTAATCTTTTACATCTGATCCACTGTGGCCCTCTTTTGTCACGCAGCCACCAAAATTAAAGTCAGAAATTGTATCTAAGTCGAGCGAGCAGTAATAAAGACATTTAGCAGCTTCGTTTTGATTATATTACGTTTATTTTTTCCAGCAATTTCTTCCTTGTGCTGCTGCACCATAATCTGTACTAAACTTCAGGGTGTGTTTTTTATGATTCAAATGAGTTTGTAATTGTCTTTATTACTTTCATTATTTCGTTTATTCAGCAAATAACATCTTGGTAATGAAAGTAACGAACTGGTGAGGCAGTCGTCGGACCTCTTAGCGCACGATATTGGCTGAGTGCTTAATTTGGTTTGTGTAATAAGGTGAACCGTTTGTGCGCTTTTTTCTTTTCTTTTTTGGTCACCGGGTCGAGTTCAGGGCCTCGTTATGTTGTTCTTTCCCCCCAGAATTATCGAAATAAGAGAAAAAAGCGCAACAGGAATTATGGCGCAAAAATTAAATTTAGCAGAAGAGCGCCTGATATTTCTTTTTGTTGTTTAGTTATTGATCCCCCTGATAAATACTCAGTGCGGAGGGTCATAACAATAATAAAGACAGTATTCTGTAGGGACATTTTTTTTCCTTCGCTGGAGTCCTATCAATATAAATGTTAGTGTTGTTAAAGGATGATAACAGATTTTGTTTTTGCCTTGATTTAGAATAAACACCATATTTCTTTTCGTGCAAACAGCGCTTTGACGTAATGTGATCAGAAATAAAATGTTCAAACAAATAAAAACATGTATTGCTTAAAACTGGACTGATTTCTAAATGATACTTATTGTAATTCATTCGAATTTTGTATTTTAAAAATATCCTGATGAACAAATTGATTTTGAGATAGTCTAATAACATTTTAGACAAATGTCTGAATGGGAACTCTTTAAAAAATGTTTTTAACAGAGTATCACGTTAGCGAATTTCCATTTTACTGAATTAAAAGAACAAACGTCTGAGGGCGACCAGGTTGAAAAAAATACCAACATCTGCCTGCTTTCGGCCATCAATTATATTTTTGTGCACAATCTCTGACGTGCTGCAGTGTGTTTGTTCTTTTTTTTTCAACTCCTCAAACATCAACAAGAGAGAAAAAGAAGTTAATTCGGTTTTGACACAAACCCACTCCCTGTTATGCAAATGTTTTCTCTCTTTTTTTTTTCTTTTTTAGTTTGCCTTTAACACGAGCTGCTGAGGTCCAAAAGTTGTACCAAATGGTTAATTTAATTATTGAAACCAGAGAGCCAAATGGTGCACGCGTCTGGCAGCAAGAAAAGAAACCATCTCTGAGAATTAATCTAATAACGCTCAAAGAAACGAGAAGTCTTTTCTGATATTTGGCCGAGGCAAATACAATTATAGCTTTTAGCCATCGTTTTCTTTCACTCGAGCTGCTCTTTATTCTCGTGACCAGAGTCCACCAGCTATTCAAACGCCTCCTTTTCATACTTTCAGCAGCATCTTTTAATTCTTTCAGCCGGGTTGGGCGCAGTTAATGTTGTGGGAGTTTCATTAAATCCCAGAGGTGAAATGTGCAGTCTGGGTTCAAAATGCGTAAAAGTGAAGCCAAACGCGCGCAGAGGCCTGACGGCTGCAGGTCGCCTTCACCGTGATTTACAGTAATGATTCTTTAATTCAAGTAAAGCTCGTTAATTTGCACTCATGTGGCAAGTAAGAGGGCTTCGACCATATGCGCTCACTTAAATAAATCAGGAAAATGCGATGTGTGCAAGACCCTAAATTTCCCCGGCAAGTGGCGAACAATAGCGGGACAACGGGAGGAACTCCTCTCCATTTAGTGCGCGCTATCGTTGCTCAGCAATATAGGAATGCGGGTCGACAGGAGGGACAAAAAAGAGGAACAAAATGCCATTGTCTCTGGATGGATTGGATGGATCTACTCCCCCGAAAAGGCAAAGAACAGAGGAGGATAAAGAGAAGGAGCGATGGGAGGGTCCCGCTGTCACATTTCACTTCCAATGTCTCACTCCTTCGCCCGAGGAAATCCTGCGCTTATCAAAACGGTTATTAATAAGGCCGCGTGTTGCAGGGGAGGGGCTCGGGAGCGGATGAAAAATTCATTTCAGGATGCTCTCATGGCAATTTAATCTGATGTCTCAATTTGACGGGACGGGCAAAGGCGGAAGGGGGCGTTTTCACCTGTGAGGTACAGCGGGAGAAAACCGAAACAAACAGAAAAAGAAATCTGATTTTTTTTTCCTTTTTTCCACCTCCACACTTCTACTCAGTTTTGATTCCTTCAGTGGGTAAAACTGAAACATGTTAAAGCGCTGTGGGGTTCAGAAAAGTAAGCAAACATCCCATTCAAAAGCGTTCAAGGCCCGTGCGTAAAATAGCGCTTCGCGTTTCCAAGCGCGCAGATGGAAAACGACATCTGGAGAAGAGCGCAAATTCAATTAGAAGCTGGTGTCTTCTCTCTGCGTCTGCAGGGAGGAAAAACACACAAAAGACGCCAGTGTTTGAGCCTAAGTTTGTTAATGTTGGAGGTTTGGACGTGTTTTCACCTGATGCGCGTTTTCGTTGTTTGAGCCGAAATGTGACGTCATCGCAGGCTTTGGTGACGGTAATAAGGCTTCGTTCAGCTTGATCATTCGGGAGAACAGACTTTATATAATATGTGCCGTTTTTGATAATATTAGACGTGAAGCATCGCTCTGGTATTATGTTAATTCCTCTGGAAAGAACAATAAAAATGAATAAATAAAATTAAAAAGCAAATAAATTCAAATAAGCCGATCCAGAGTGATCAGTTAATAATACCTTGACACTTTTCTGAAGTTAAAATGTGAACCTTGATGTTGAAAAAATATCTTAAAAAGTATTTTCTTATTCTGTAGATCCTTATACTGTAACTGGTTGTTGCAATTCTGTATTTATTAACCATAATTAAATACCTGTGAATTTAATAAACATGGGACTGCGCAACTGTATTAAAAAGGAAAACTACTGATCACAATTGCAACATCACACCCACATTTCAAAGTATCAGTTCTCTAAAGAAAGTGTCATGTTGGCACTCCATTTTCGTGATGGTATCACGGACCATCGATTAATTTACTTTTCGTAGTGCCATCATGAACTGCCGTGAGATTGGGTTGACGATAACTTTCCTGGACTCATTTCCATGAAATTTAAATTTTCCAGTATATTAGCATATTGGTGGAAATTTGACCTTGATCTCTAGCCTGGAATGTTGACCAGTGCTAACTAAAATCCAACAATTTCTTCGCATCACCTGCCAGGTCTGAAAAGGACTTCTAAAGATATCTTGGTTCCCTGGGGTCTTCCCCAGTTCAGTGTGCCTGGAAGACCTTTCTAGGTAGACAACATCAGATGGCTCCTTTCGATGTGAAGAAGCAGCGGCTCTACTCAGAGTCCCTCCCTGATCCACATACGAGGTCTGTGAGAAAAGAATCTGACCTTTTTATTTTATGCAAAAAATATATGGATTTGATTCATATGTTTTTACGTCAGCCAAACTTGAACCTTTGTGCGCATGCGTGAGTTTTTCCACGCCTGTCGGTTGCGTCATTCACCTGTGGGCAGGCTTTGAGTGAACACTGCTCCACCCCTCTCTTCGTTGTTTCATTGCGAGGAAATGGCGGAATGGTTTGGGCTTTTTTTTCCATCAAAATTTTTTCAGAAACTGTTAGAGACAGGCAGCTGGAAACCATTCGAAAAATTTATCTGGCTTTCGGTGAAAATTTTACAGGCTTCACAGAGAATAAGGAGTGTTACTACAGCTTTAAGGACGGCCCACAATAGCGCACGGCTCGCCCTCCGAGCCGCCATCGAGAGGCAGAAACCACCACATCATTTCTAAACGGATGGCTGTGTGGAGCCGGGACTGTCGTGTGCAATTTCTCTGGTTATCACAAGAGCTGGACATCAGCCATTTTCCAGCAGATTTCACTTTTAACAAGAGATTTTGTCATGGAAAGCCACTCAGAGGCTTCGCGCGTCAGGACCGATTCGCTGATGGAGCGAGACAAAGGAACACCTCCGTTTCAGAGTGTTAAAGGACAAGTTGGGACATGCCCAGCTCTCCACAATTTCTCTTTTACTCACTCGACTGGTAAGCACTGAATGCCGAGATAGGCATGTCCCAAGTTGTCCTTTAACACTCCAAAATGGAGGTGTTCCTTTGTCTCGCTTCATTAGCGAATCGGTTGTGACGCGCGAAGCCTCCACGCGGCTTTCCATGACAAAATCGGTGCGCCGAGCACCATTGTGGGCAGTCCTTAAAGCTGTAGTAACACTCCTTATTCTCTGTGAAGCCCGTAAAATTTTCACCGAAAGCCAGATAAATTTTTCGAATGGTTTCCAGCTGCCTGTCTCTAACAGTTTCTGAAAAAATTCTGATGGAAATAAAAGCCCAAATCATTCCGCCATTTCCTCGCAATGAAACAACGACGAGAGGGGTGGACCAGTGCTCACTCAAAGCCTGCCCACAGGTGAATGACGCAACCGACAGGCGTGGAAAAACTCACGCATGTGCACGAAGGTTCAAGCTTGGCTGACGTAAAAACATATGAATCAAATCCATATATTTTTTGCATAAAATAAAAAGGTCGGATTCTTTTCTCACAGACCTCGTATATTATATTATTTGCCAGAAAACATTATCAACAAGTCCATTTTTAGCCAGTCGCATGCTACTACCTAGCCAAGTTAGCTGACTTGACAAGTCAGTAAATGGGCTAGGCTAGCTAGCACAGTTGCTAACCAAATTACAAGCTAAAAGCCTGAAAGTAATGCATTTGTAATGTTCAGTCTCTTCTGACTTTAAACTGTTGCTCTAGTTGTTGGATGTTTACACTTTTATTTGACACAATGTTAAACTTTGTTTTTGTCACGTAACAGTATATGATAATAGGCTGTGAATATGATGGACAAACCCTCTGAGACGTCATCCACTACTTATCTAAAGAGATCCAGCAGAGCTGTTTTCAAACTAAAAACTGTGGCACTGGATGTCGCCATCTTGGTTGTGCTTACTCCAACAAAAGCCCAGTCAACCCACAAATGTGTAATGAGGCAGAGTGTGGGCAAGACTGTGCATGAACGAATGAAGGTTGAACCCGCTTACAAATATAATTCCTTTGAGCATCTGACTCTCCATTATGCCCGTGATGCTAAGTACTGTCAGGGTCATAAAACTGGAGCTCAGCTATGTTAGTTTGTCAATGTTTATAGGCCTCCTGTCCTATACTCTGATTTATTAGATGAATTTGGTGCGTTCATCTCTAGTTTGTCAACTAGTGCAGATAATATTTTGATTATTGGTGACTTTAACATTCATATAAATAAGCCCTCTGATTCCCTTAGCAAATCATTTATGCAAATTGTGGATGCATTAGGATTCCAGCAATGCATTCAGGACCCGACACATATTAGTGGAAATACCCTGGATCTGGTTCTTGCACATGGGTTTGCTGTCACGAATATCGACATCTTGCCTCTCGCATCTGTAGTCTCAGGTCATTCACTTATCAGGTTTACATTTACGCTGCCGCGTTTAGTGGAACAACAACCTTGTCTACTACTGCGGCGTCGTATTAAACCCTCAACTATGACTGAACTTGAGGCTACCTGATATTTTAGCTTCGAGCCCGGAGAATGCTAAATCACTAGACAGCCTTGCAGATAGTTTAAATTTAGCGCTTAAAACTACACTTGATAAAATCGCTCCTCCTCTTTTGGGGCCACGCCCTCCCAAGGCACAGTCACCTTGGTTCAATGGTTACTTGCATGACCTCAGGCAGAAGGCTTGAGGTTTGGAATGGAAATGGCATAGTTCAAAATTAGAGGTGTTCTGCCTTGTGTGGCGGGATGCTATTTTAGATTATAAGCATGCACTACTGGCCACAAAGTGGACCTATTACTCTGATTTGATCAGTAAAAACATAACTCAAAGTTCTTGTTTGATACAGTGGCAGTTCTTATTCACGGGCAGCCACCTGTTAGTCATTCTCCCTTTTCAGTGCAGGATTTCTTGGATTATTTCGAGAAGAAAATAGAAGATATTAGGCCGAGCATATCTCAGCACGCCTTGGCCCAGCCATTAAAACCTGCTATGGAGGTGGGTGCTACCACTGAAGTGTTACCTAGATTTACAGAATGTAACAGTATTTCATTAGGCATGCTGACGAAACTCGTGGCATCTACAAAAAGCACAACCTGTTTATTTGATCCCATACCAACAAAACTGTTTAAGGACCTGTGGTCCACTCTTGGGCCGACTGTGCTGGAAATGATCAATCATGTCATTAACCTCTGGATCTGTTCTGAAATGTTTTAAATCTGCAGTGATTAAACCATTACTTAAGAAATGTAATCTTGACCCTAGTGTATTGAAAAATTACAGGCCGATATCAAATCTATCATTCTGTTCCAAAATTTTAGAAAAGGTGGTTTTACAGCAGCTCGTAGACCACCTCACTGAGAATGATCTTTTTGAGCCACTGCAGTCTGCTTTTAGAAAATATCATTCCACAGAGACAGCGCTCACTAAAGTAGTGAATGATCTTCTGTGAGCATTGGACTCAGACACCACTACAGTTTTGGTGTTGTTAGATCTCAGTGTTGCATTTGATACCATGGATCATCATATTTTGCTCGATAGGTTGGAGAATCTTTTTGGGATTACTGGAAATACACTTGCGTGGTTGACGTCATACCTGACCAGTCGTTCTCAATGTGTGTTGTATAATAACACTACCTCTAACCTTAGTGACATGAGATTTGGATTCCACACGAATCCGTTTTAGGCCCCTTGCTTTTCTCCCTGTATGTAGCACCCGTTGGGCATATACTGCAGAGTTTTGGGATTGCCTTTCATTGTTATGCTGATGATACTCAGTTGTACATGCCGATAACTGCGGAAAATTTTACTCCCATAAAATCCCTAGAGGACTGTCTTCTATCAGTGAGAAGTTGGATGTCTAGTAACTTCCTACTTTTAAACTTTGATAAGACTAAAATGATGGTTCTCGGTCTAGCAAGACATCGGCATCAGTTTGACCAGTTGGCGCTCAGCCTGGGTTCGTGTGTCATACATCATATGGACGAAATGAGGAACCTTGGGGTAATTTTTGATCCCACGCTGTCCTTTGACCTCCACATTAGGGATGTTACCAGGACGGCTTTTTTCCGTCTGTGAAATATAGCGAGGATCCGCCTCATCCTCTCTATGGCTGATGCTGAGACCCTGATTCATGCTTTTGTTTCTTCTAGATTAGATTATTGTAATGTTCTATTTTCAGGGTTACCGCAGTCCAGCATTTGGGGTCTTCAGCTGGTTCAGAATGCTGCTGCCAGACTTTTGACATGTAGCAGATCACACCCATTTTGGTATCTTTGCACTGGCTCCCTGTCTCTGTGAGAGCAGATTTTAAGGTTTTGTTATTGACTTATAAATTTGTTCATGGACTGGTGCCATCTTATCTGGCTGATCTGGTGGAACTTTACATGCCGGCCCGGGCTTTGAGGTCACAGGATGCAGGACTTCTCTGTGTTCCCAGGGTGAAGAAGAAGTCAGCAAATCAAAGAGCCTTTTCTAACCCTAACCCTAACCCACCCTGTGGAACAGTCTTCCTGTGACCATGAGGCAGTCAGAGTCTGTGGACATTTTTAAGTCAAGACTGAATACCTATTTTTATTCTTTTCTTATGAATAGTTTTTATTTTTTTTTTTATCTGTTTTATTCTTTTACTTCTGTTTTTAATTATGCATTTGAAATTTTTTATTCATTTTTAATTTATTTATTTAAATTTTATGTTGAATTGTTCCATGTAAGGCACCTTGAGATGGCTTTTGCTGTGATTTGGCGCATTATAAGCTAATTCAATTAAATTGAAATTGAATCGAGTGTTTTATTCATGTATATTTTTGTGGACTGACTGGGTGAAGGTTTTCATGATGGACGGCTTGGGTGTGTATAATAAAACTGCCTCCATAATTGTAGCGTAAGAGGGGAGCTAATGTCACTAAGCTACAAATAACTTGTAACAGTATACAAATTAAATAACACAACAATTTCACTTCACGGTAATACTGGAGTACTGACTTCATAGATGGTCTGTTAGAACAGTTAGCCATACAAGACATATTATCACAGTTTATTCATTCAGCCATCCATTCATTCATTTTCTGCTTCTTCTATGGGTATTGGTCACAGTGTAATGTCAGCTGGCACAGCAGACTAATCAGCTTATCCCACACTTCCCTATCATTTGCCCTGTCCTGTTACTCCTCTTGGGTGATTTATAGGCATTTCCAAGCCAGGTGGGAGATGTAATCCCTCCAGGATGTCCTGGGTCTTCCCTGGGGCCTCCTCCCAGTTGGATACACCTGGAAGACCTCCTTAGGGTGATGACCAAGTGGCATCCTTACAGGATACCTGAGCCACGTCAGGTGGCCCCATTCAATACAAAGTCTCCAAGTTCCTCCCAGATATTTCAGCTTCTTTCCATGACTCCGAGTGTATATCCTATGAAAGAACCTCATTTCTGTCTCTTGTATCTGTGATCTTGTTCTTTCAGCCACTTCTCAAAGTTAGAAGATCAACTGGTAAATCAAGAGCCTCGCCTTCTGGCTCAGCTCTTTCTTCACTGCAACAGTCTGGGATAGCATCTGCAGGACCTCAGATTCAGCATCAATCAGACACTTGAGTGCCCACTCCAACTTACACCCACTCGTGAACAAAACCCCGAAATATTTGTACTTCTTCAGTTGGGGAGGAAACCTTCCCTTCACTCAGAGGGGACAATCCATCCTTTTCCATCAGAGAACCATGGTCTCAGATTTGGAGGTGCTGATCCTCATCCCAAGTTATTTCACACTCAGTCTCAAACCTGCCCAATGGACATCAGAGGTCACTATCTGATGAAACCAACAGAGAAACATCATCTGCAAAAAGCAGAGAGGCAATTCTAACATCGCTGTTTCAACACTCATGGGAAACAGGTCTGATATAATGCTGAGAATGTGCACCTCTTTCTTTGGTTGTATGGAGATAGGATTATTCCCAATATTTGTAATAAAATGCTCAGAAATTTCAGGAAGGTGATATTTCTTTAGAAAGTGGACACTTTAAAATATGACAAAATTTTCTTGGGTTTGAATTTTGCTTGATTACAGTACAATGTTTTGCTATATTTCAGTCTAATTCAGTAACAGAAATCCAGTGTCACATACAGAATTAAAATGAATTGTTTAATAATGCACAATGAGGCATTTCCCACAGAAAAAAATTGTAGGCCATAACTTGCTCCTGGACTACCAGTGTGAGACCCCAGTTTAGCTTATGTGTGAGTAATATGATGAATTAAAAGAAGAAGAAGAAGTATTTTTAGGCTGTAAAAAGATTGACAACCCAAATGAAATTTCATTTAAAGCATTCAAGAGTACATCTATATTTAAAAAGGAAAAGTGGATGTTAGAAATATGTTATTCTATTAGTATTTTACTATATTTTTCTTGTTTGAAATAACAACCCATGCTGCAACTCATTTTTTATTTTGATGTATAGAAAAAAGGTTGCAATTTTAGTACAGTAATATACGGTGCATCCGGAAAGTATTCTCAGCACTTCACTCTTTCCACATTTTGTTATGTTACAGCCTCATTCCAAAATGGAGTAAATTCACTTTTTCCTCAAAAGTCTACACACAATACCCCATAATGACTATGTGAAAAAAGTTTTTTGAGATGGTTGCAAATTATATATATATATATATATATATATGAACAACTAAGAAATCACAGGTACATGAGTATTCACAGCCTTTGCCATGAAGCTCAAAATTGAGCTCAGGTGCATCCTGTTTCCACTGATCATCCTTCAGATGTTTCTACAGCTTAATTAGAGTCCACCTGGGGTAAATTCAGTTGGTTGGACATTATTTGGAAAGACACACACCTGTCTACATATAAGGTCAGTGCATATCAGGGCACAAAAAAAAAAAAAAAAAAAAAAAAAAAAAAAATCAAAAGAATTGTCTGTAGACCTCTGAAACAGAATTGTCTCAGGCACAAATCTGGGGAAGGGCACAGAAACATTTCTGCTGCTTTGAAGGTCCCATTGAGCACAGTGGCCTCCATCATCAGTAAATGGAAGAAGTTAAGATCCACCCTGACTCTTCCCTGTTTTTTCTCATGTTCCAACTTTTTTTTTTTTCTTTTCTCCACTCCAGAGGGATAATTTCTTTTCTGAGACATGACTTGCACTCACTTCATTCCTCACCATTAGTCATCGACCACCTGACCCCAGCGGTGCATCTAAATTTGCCCAACGGTGGCAACAGGAGGCATCAATTAACCTAGTATTGGTATTTTGTCAAAATTAATTTATTTTTTTGGGGTGTAATACAATTTCATTTAAATTATTCAATATTATTTTAATTTCATGTATATATTTACTTTTTTATCACAACGTCTCAGTGCTCTCGGGGCCCCCTGGTGGCGTGGAGGCCCTAAGCGACCACGTAGTTGGTGTATGCCTTGGGCCGGCTCTGCTGATGAGACAAAGACTGAACCCTTTGGTGTGAATAACAGGCGTCAGGTTTGGAGGAAACCAGACACCATCCCTACAGTGAAGCATGGTGGTGGCAGCGTCATGCTATGGGGATGTTTTTCAGCAGCAGGAGCTGGGAGACTAGTCAGGATGGAGGGAAAGATGAATGCTGCAATTTACAGAGTCATCTTGGATGAAAACCTGCTCCAGAGCGCTCTTGATCTCAGACTGGGGTGATGGTTCATCTTTCAGCAGGGCAATGATCCTAAGCACACAGCCAAGATATCAAAGGAGTGGCTTCAGGATAACTCTGTGAATGTCCTTGAGTGGCCCAGCCAGAGCCGAGACCTGAATCTGATGGAACATCTCTGGAGAGATCTGAAAATGGCTGTGCACCAACGCTCCACATCCAACCTGATGGAGTTTGAGAGGTGCTGCAAAGAGAAATGGACAAAACTGCCCAAAGGTAGGTGCACCAAGCTTGTGGCATCATGTTCAAGAAGACTTGAGGCTGTAATTGCTGCCAAAGGTGCATCAACAAAGTATTGAGCAAAGAGCGTGAATACTTATGTACACGTGATTTCTTAGCTTTTGATTTTTAATAAAAAAAAAATATATATTGTCATTATGGGGTGTTGTAAGTAGAATCTTAAGGGAAAAAAAAGATGAATTTACTTAATTTTGTAATAAAGTTGTAACAAAGTGTGGAAAGAGTGAAGTGCTGTGAATACCTTCCGCACTGTATGAGTACTGTACTGCACGCGTATGATGTGACATGTTGTGGTCAATACATTGGTATGCAGGGCTTTTCCAGCCCCTGGGCCACCAGTTTGAGACCACCATTTATAGGCAGAGGCCAGTAACCCCAGCTTCATTGAATAAAAATCCAACCATGTATTCATTCTGCTTGTACACTGAAAGCAGGTGATTTCATTGATTAGATTATCTGCCTGCCTGAAGAGTTGAACTAATTAAAATCATATGGCTTAGCTGGTGGATGAAACAAATATTTGGTGGGATTATGTCACTGAAGCAGGGATTACCCATCTCTGTTTATAGCCAATTTGTGAGTAGTGTGGTGAATTTCAAAGAAAGTATTTTTAGAGTGCTCAGAAAAGAACAACAAAAATGAAAGTTTGACCAAGGCATTCAGGGGAATATTTAAAAAAGAAAAGTGGACATATTGAAATTTTACTTAATACTTGACTAGTCCAATATTTCACTATATTTTCATGTAAAATACCAACTCGTGTTGCCACTCCTTTTTCTAATTTGAGAGACAGAAGAAAATTCACAAATTTAGTGTTATATGATGAGGCATGCTCTGGACCATATAACACTAAATTTGTGAATTTTCTTCTGTCTCTCAAATTAGAAAAAGGAGTGGCAACACGAGTTGGTATTTTACATTTTATATGATGAGGCATGCTCTGGACCATAAAATGCTGGTTTGCAGGCCTTATCTGGCCCCTCTGTCACCAGCTTGAGACCAACGTTGGTAGCCCATTTATGAGTAACTCAGTGAATTTCAAAGAAAAAGAGAATTTTTTTGTTGCTCAAAAAAATTACAACCAAAATTAAAGTTTGCCCAAAGCATTTAGGGAGATATTTTAAAAAGGAAAAGCGGATGTACAGAAATTACAGAACACTAGATTGGGCCAATGCTTTTATGTAAAATAGCAACTTGTACTGCAACATCTTTTTTAGTGTCATGTGCAGAAGGAAAGTGATGAATTTAGTCTTATATGATGAGGCATAAGCTGGACCATAAAACATTGGTTTGCAGGCTTTGTTTGGCCCCTGCGGTTCCAGTTTGAAACAGCTGCTTAAATCTTGTACAGGGATATTGTTGTGAAATTAAAGCAAAAAGAGCATTTTTTTCACTATCTGTCTCATATTTAATTTCCTCATGCTTTTCCAAGTACTGAAGCCCTGAAACTGGTCTTTGCTGTCCGCCACTGCCCCTCAGAGCATCTTCCAGGCTTCCCAAGTGACCAAGATAGCAGATAGTGGATTAACATAAAAATCTTATTCCGGGGGATAAGATTAGGAAACATATTACCCTCAAATGCGGCCTTGGCATGGTCGAAAGCCAGGCAAGGAATCAATTACTAAATGACTCCAACCTCTAAGTCGACATTAACACAGAGAAATGCCATCGACCGCTTCTGAAATAAGATTTCGCAAAGATGTGATCATTAAATCTCTTGCCAGTGCTCAAGAATTTGATTCATAAAATTGTCTGAAATGAGATAGAATTAAATTCTTATCGGGGCTCTTGTCATCGTTTCATCCCAAGCTGTTTAACGCTGGTCAATGGCCTTCATGAGATTTCCCCCTGTAAATAAACTTAGTAATCAAATCCAGCCTCTCCGCAACGCATTGTTTGCTTGTTATTAATTTATTGCGTGGGGTGGATGGAGAAGGCAGGCCTGCACAGGCCTGGGATGGATTTTTGCATGGGTTTATTTTTTAAACTGTGCATGCGGTTGTAGAGTGCAGGGGTGTGTGTGGGTGGGAGGACTGAAAAATTATCTGTCAATTCTTGTCCTCGTGGTGGGGGTCAAAGCATATTTTATGTAGTATCGTCTACTCGCACCACCACCCGCATTAGCAATTGACAATTATTGGCTCCAGCCTCATAAATCAGCTGTGTGACCCGTTATTATTGTTGAATAGAATAGCTGTTGGGGAAGTGAGGGTCACTGTCATTAACTTCCCTCCACCCCTTCTATCCACGCCCCCCTCATCCCCCACCCCACCCTTGGGCCCCCTGAAGGCATTTGGCCCTTCTATACAAGGACCTGCCGGATAATAAAGCCGTGTGGCCGGCCTTAAAGCTTAATCACACATGCATTTTGTACGCAGACAGCGGCCCTTTGTGCGCACGTAGCTTTACCAGAATTAAGCGATTAATGGTCATCTGAGCGGCAGGCGACAAGGAGAATGATGGAGTGTTTTTTAATGCCGGTGTGGAGTGAGAGCAGGGGTGCACGGCTGCAATTACAGTAGGCCGTGCCTCCTAATCCATCATA